>NC_142008.1:94723615-94924238 GCF_049901715.1 Pseudonaja textilis
CATCTCTCAGAGCCAACTCCTCCCCTCTTCCTGACTCCCCTCAAGTCACTTAATAATGCAGGCTCGAATCTCAATGCCAGATCTTCTTCATCACTCGAGCCTACATCTGCTGACTGTCCAGGTTCAAGTCTCAGAGTCACAATACACACACACACACACACACACACACACACACACACACGCACATATATTTAATTTACACTTACTCACTGCTAAAACATCACATTTTCTTTGAAGATACAAATGATGTGCTTATTTTTTGTAAAAAAAAATCTTCTAGTTAACATATTACTGATAGCCTTTTGATTTCACTGAAAAGATCAGCAAATAGAATAGAACAGAACAGAACAGAACACAATAGAATAGAATAGAATAGAATAGAATAGAATAGAATAGAATAGAATAGAATAGAATAGAATAGAATAGAATACTTTATTGGCCAAGTGTGATTAGACACACAAGGAATTTGTCTTGGTGTAAATACTTTCAGTATACATAAAGAAAAGATACATTCGTTAAGAATCAAGAATCATAACGTACAACACTTAATGATAGTCATAAGGTACAATCAACAATCAAATCATACTAGGAAACAGTCAATATAAATCGTAAGGATACAAGCAACAAAGTTACAGTCCTACAGTCACAAGTGGGAGGGGATGGGCGATAAGGAATGATGAAAAAATTAACAGTAATAGTGGTGCACACTTTGTAAATGGTTGAACAGTGTTGAGGGAATTATTTGTTTAGCAGAGTGATGGCTTTTGGGAAAAAAACTGTTCTTGTGTCTAGTTGTTCTGGTGTGCAGTGCTCTATAGCTGCTTTTGAGGGAAGGAGTTGAAACAGTTTATGTCCGGGATGTGAGGGGTCTATATATATTTTCACAGCCCTCTTTTGACTCGTGCAGTATACAGGTCCTCGATTGAAGGCAGGTGGGTAGTAATTGTTTTTTCTGCAGTCCTAATTACTCTCTGAAATCTGTGTCTGTCCTGTTGGGATGCAGAACCAAACCAGACAGTTATAGAGGTGCAGATGATAGACTCAATAATTCCTCTGTAGAACTGTATCAGCAGCTCCTTGGGCAGTTTGAGCTTTCTGAGTTGGCACAGAAAGAACATTCTTTGTTGTGCTTTTTAGATGACGTTTTTGATGTTAGGTGTCCATTTTAAGTTATGTGATATAGTAGAACCCAGAAATTTGAAGGTCTCTACCGTTGATACTGTGTTGTCTAGTATTGTAAGAGGTGGTAGTATGGGAGGGTTTCTTCTAAAGTTTACCACCATTTCTACAGTTTTGAGTGTGTTCAGTTCCAAATTGCTCCAGTTATACCACAAGGCAAGTTGTATAACTTCCTGTCTGTATGCAGATTCATCATTGTCTTGAATGAGACCAATCACTGTTGTGTCATCAGCAAACTTCAGTATTTTAACAGACGGATCATTTGAGATGAAGTCATTGGTATATAGGGAGAAGAAAAGTGGAGATAGCACACAGCCGGGGGGGGCGGGCGGGGGGGCTGTGCTGATTGTACAGGTATCAGATGTGATTCTGCCTAGCTTCACCTGCTGCTTCTTGTCCGTTAGGAAGCTTATGATCCACTTACAAGTGTGTTCAGGTACCGCTAGTTGGTTTAATTTACTTAGAAGAGTGTCTGAAATGATGGTATTGCAAACACGTGTCTTTTTGTAAAAGGAAAGATGCAAAAACTCATAATTTAGTTCCATAACTCTTTTAAGCAGAGAACCTCTGTATAATACAAAACTATATTGTGACCATACCCCATCTTCCCATAATAAAAATTCTACTGTTTTAGACATCTTTTTATAAAAATAAACACACGGATGATATTCTGCAGCATTCCATGCACTTTGGACTCCAAGTTCTTTGATGTAGTAGCTTGCTTATGAATGATGCAGTAAATGAATTTTACATAAAATGTTATCTCTGTAACCTTTCCTTGGATTTCTCCCCCCCCTTCCAGTCGAAGCTGCTATTCCATCAACTTGTACAGTTTTTCCATAAAACATTGTTTTAACTTAGGAAGGTATTTAATGTTGAAAATATATCTTCTGTGGAAATCTTTCCTTTAGTGGCTCATAAAACAGTAGTTCTTTGTAACTTTCATAAGTTTCTCCAATGCTATGTGGCTTTTTTTCTTTATATATTAAGTACAAAACCTCAAAATGTATGGTGGAATATAATCCGGATTCCCAGGAGGAAGGGAGTATATTCCACCAAAAAAAAAAAGAGGCTTCTAAATATTTGTGATTAAGTTTGGTAAATTTTTGTAAAGTACTTAATTGCATGATTTAAAGCATCACTGAACAAAATGTGGAAGGTTGTTTTCATGTTCTCAAGATTTAGTTTGTAAATATAATGGTAGGTATAATAACATAAATATTAATTAACATCTAAGGCACAATACTCTTAGGGTTAAGCTTTTTGTTAACTATACTGAAGGTAAATCTTTATTTTAAATAGTTTTGATAATGTTAATGGTTGGCTGGTTTTTGTCATATCTGATGTTTTTATTTCATAATATGGTTGACCAAACTTGTAGTAGGATTAGAAAAAACAACCTTTCTGCCATTTCCCCATTTCACAAGTAAGCTTGCGCTTACTTTATTACTATTACCTTCAATCTGGCTTTTTTGTATAAATCTTCTAAAGCTACTTGTTCATCTTGTGATGGGAAGTTTGAATAAAACTAGCTAATATATTCCATAAATGCACTTAACCTGATACACATAAACGTCAAGGTGTTGCAATATGCTGAAAGTGAATGAATGGTTGAAATTTCCACTGTCAACTCTTTGTGATGTGAAAACTCCACTCAGAAATACCAGAATAACAAAGTCAAAAGGAGTTCCGATAGATAGATAGATAGATAGATAGATAGATAGATAGATAGATAGATAGATAAGGGAGGGAGAGACGGAGAGAGAGGGAGAGAATTACAGAAAGGGGAATATTTGTCATAGCAATAGTATATACAAAAGATATCTTAAAATTTTAGTTATTTATACATTGAATATGACTCAACAGTTTAATGTGGATGCACAAATGGATAAGTGCAGCATGGACAATCAGGGAACTAGTAATTAAATCTTATAAAAAGAAATTGAAGAAGTAGAAATGTTCAGCCAAAGGTTGAAGTAAGATTGAGTAAGAAGGCTATATAATAGTATTCTTCAAATATCCTAAGGGTTTGTCACAAAGGAGATAGATTTTTTTATCATTCCAAAGCAAAAGACCAGATTCAAATTACAAACAGAGAAGTTCTAATCAAATGTGAGAAAAATAAATTTTCTAGGAGTAGACAAATTTGATAGTTGAAGTGAAGGCTTTTATCCAGAAAATGTCGGACTCTCCTTGCTAGATATGCTCAGGCAAAGTCTAGACCAGAGATCTAGACTTGGCAACTTAAATACTTGTGGACTTCAAGTCCCAGAATTCTCCAGCCAGCACTCTTAAGTTGCCAAGTTTGGGGACCCCGGCCTAGACAGTCAGGTGACTAGGAGATCAGGCTCAGTGTTTCAAATGGCTCATTTTAATTTAACTTTCTAGGATTACATGATTGCTCTCACGCATGCCAGACACAAAAATGAATAGCTGTGTAAGATGAGTAGCAAACTGGTGAAGAAAGCTACAGTCTGGCTTCTCAAGAAATCATCCAAATACGAGCAACAAAAAGTACCAGTTCCAACTTGCCTCTGCCATTAGGAAGAAGGTGGTAAAGGCAGATCTGGTTGGTAGATGTGACAGGGGTTTTTGCCTCTCTCTTCTTTGTCCCTCTAAACTGTCTTGCAGCCGCCAGAAACCTTTTCTTCATCAATAAATATTATCTACATGGAATAGGAAGGGAATATCATGTTCATGTCATAAAACATAATTAATTAGTCCTGTAATACTGCATCTGAAAGCTTTCAAATATACTTGTGTACCCAACTTTATTTGTGTTGCTATTTTAATGTCATGTGTTTGCATTATTGAATTGTAGAATATATTTTAGGTATTCAGAATTCTGATTGTAATATGCTGTAAGCCAAGAAAGAAAACTTGGTCCAGACTGCCAAAACCCAGGAAGATCAACACATTTACTTGTAAGGCAAAAGCTTTTGCGAGGTGCTCACTTCATCAGCAGTGTGGAATAGCTGAAACAAAGTTCTTAAAGGCTGGCATACACATGAAAATAAAATAAAATAAAAAATTCAATCAACATGGAATTGGAATGAAATGGAATGGAATAGCATAGAATAGAAAGTAAGGAAGAGCTGAAGATTCTCAGAAGTAAATGGTTGAGAATGACTAACAATCAAGAGTTTATGGTTATCATTTCTTTTGGTTTTGAGGCACAGAGCTAAGAAAAAGGAGCTACTCTATCCCTTACATAGCAAATTGACAAAATTTTAAAAACATACAATTTTCAAATCACATATATTTTATATCTTCATAACAGTGGTGGGGTTCAAATTTTTTTACTACCAGTTCTGTGGGTGTGGCTTGGTGGACGTGGCATGGGAAGGATACTGTAAAATCTCCAGTCAGAGATGGTATTGGCGGTTCTCCGAATTCCTCAAAATTTCTGCTACCAAAATTTTAGAGTTTTCCAGAACCAGGGGTGGGATTCAAATTTTTAACAACCAGTTCTGTGGGTGTGGCTTAGTTGGTGGGCATGGCTTGATGGTCATGTGACTGGGTGGACATGGTCAACTCAATATCACTCACATCGAGGCATGCATCTCCTCGTCTGGCCTCTCAGGGATGCTGCAACAGTTGTAAGTGTGAAAAATGGTCACGTCACTTTTTTCAGTGCCATTGTAACTTTGAATGGTCACTCCACACAAGCAAAGTACCAGAAAAGAAGAGAGAGAAAAAACTCCAGAGAAGTTCCAGAGACAGGAAGTCTAGTCCTGCCAAGAATGTAATAAGGGTTAACGGAGAGGCAGTTTCTGTAAGCAACACCAGAATGTTTCCTTCCTGCCTTCCTTACAGGATTAGGCCAGTAATTTCTTCTAACAACTGGTTCTCTTAACTGTTTAGAATGTTAACAACCGGTTCTAGAGAATAGGTGTGAACCTGTAGAATCCCACCCCTGTCCAGAACTGATCAGAACCTGCTGAATACTACCTCTGCTTCATAAGTACTGCATTTGGGGTTGGCAGTAAATGTAGTTTAGCAGATATAGGTTTCTGAAGAAAAATAGTGTGGCTCATTTCACCCCACACATCTTTATCACTGTTGACTAAAGTGTTAAGTGTTATCCTTGTTTCAGTCAGCTACGGTAGATAAACTGCTATGACGAGGTTTGTACAAATAATTCAACAGCTGAATTATGAACTTTACTATTTGACTACTGTTTTTAAATTTCCATAAAGATACACATAGAGAATAGACACTCTAATTGTAACTAACGTGTATATCAGAGAAGTTGTTCAATGTAATGTTGTTTAAATCCTGATTTCCATTACTGTGAAGAAGTTTTATATAGGGAGGAAGAACTTTCATTTTTCCCATTATACACAGTGAAATAATCCAGGTCTGAATGGTCAAAGAATTTAGAGACCACTTCAGATGCAGTTTTTTAAAAGAATACTTTTATTTTCTTACATAGAATAGACACATGACTCAGACTACATAAATAATAAATAACAATGTCAAAAGTTATGAAGGGCATACTAACATGGAGTTAAATTGTGGTCATGAATGAGTAAAAAGGAATTATTGTAGTTCTGTGCCTTTCCCTGTCCAGGTAACTTTTCTTTAGGATGTTAAGATGAAAATGCCAGCTATAATACCTAATCATTTTCTAGCTTGAAGATTCTTCAGCAGAGGAGAAATGTGAATATTATTTTGTGTTTTACTGAAGGCAGAAGAAATACCAAGAATGTGAAAGTGTCTGCAGCCAGGGTTAGTGATTGAATAAGAAATTGCAAGTGGTCTGTCATGACCTGGGGCATGGCACAAAGGCAACACAGTCAAATAAGCAAGAAGAGCCCTTTTAATACCTCCAACTTTGCCCCCAATGTCCAGATTACCTTCAGCTGGAGAAAAAAGTCTCCCAAGAACAATCTTTAAATGGAGGAAATTCAGTCTGAAAACAAAGTACATATAAACTGTAAATAAAAATCCACACACGCTACATCAATTAATTTGACAGGACAGGATAAGGAATTGCAAAGCCAACAATTGAAAGGCCAACAAAACACACACAGTTGGAAAGACACCAGGAACCCAGATAAGTCTCGACAATAACAGATAATTCACGATTTGCTTCCAACAACTTTGCTGAGTGTAGCTTCCCTTTTTAAACATTGTGTTCCCAGCTGCAGCTAATGAAGGGAATCAGGGCCCTTTCCTCCCCCATAAGCCATGCAACTCACATTGTTCCCTTCTCCATTCCTCCCTATGATGAAGAGGGGGTGGCCCTGAGTCTTCCTCTGAATTCCCTCTACCTTGCTCTACCTCTCCCCTGCTCTGCCTAGCCAGACTTCACCCTTCCCAGTTTCTTCCACAGCCAATGGAACTCCCACTCCCTGTCAGCTGCTCAGCTTCCTACTCAGAATCAGATTCTGACAGGGGCATGACAGGTCAGTGGACTTGAATAAGATAAAACAAAGAAGCTAGTCTCAGGAGGAAACAAGGTCATAGCTCAGGCATGATTTGGGGACATCTAACAAAATAAAAAAAAATTTCTGGTAGCAGAGTCAGAACTAGTGACTTTGGTCTACAGCCTGCATACCAAGGAGGAGAAGAAATGGGGGAATGTAAGAATTCAGTCCTGGGGGCTCTCTGTAAATGTGATATGTGAGATAGAGATGGAAAGATAGGGATAGAGAGAGAGAGGGAGATGCCCATGAGCAAGTAATAAATAAAATCATGAGTCAGGAAAGCAAATAATAGAAGACTATATGGTTATGCATTTATAGAATTACATGCTAAATAAAAATTATTTCAGTACTAGATGTCTAGAATCAGTTTAGCAACTATATTCAGTAGTATAGTAGTAGTTTTAATACTACTTTTAATACTATATTCAATCCAATAGCAGTTTTCTAAATACATTATGTATTCAATGCATAATCCACATATAATCACATAAGACAGCCCAAAATGATGACTATATTTTTAAGATTGTTTAGATATGTATACCTGGAATGTAATCCTTCCATGTCCTTTCAATAAGAATTTATGAAATGTTGGTAGGGCCTGTAATGAATTTCAGTCAGCAGATTAGTGAATAGAGACTGAAAATCATATAGATTATTCTTTGATTCAAATCATGGCTCAGCCATGGATCTGCTAGAAGCTAGCTACATAAGCAAATTCTACTTTAAGGGCAGATGAATTTTTTTATATAGAAATATTAAGGTATTTTTTCTTAAGAAAAGTAATGCAATTTTGCCATGGCTTTTTTATGTACACAAGTACCAGTTTTTGTTTTAAGTTGTGTTTGCAGAAAATTCACAATTCAAATACCCAGGAGCTAGACTATAGAAAGCAAAACAGAACATGAATATTTCTCAGTGTTATTTGTTCCTGACCTTTCTTTGCGTTCTGTGGCTTACCGTATCAGCTTCATTGGACATTATGGAATAAATAAAGTTGCTGGAATCTTCCCACATTTGACCAAGCAAAAATTCCCATAAATCCTCTTCTTCTTATATAATTTATTTATTAAACAAATTTATATAATCACCAAACTCACATATTGTGACTTATATAATCAGTAGCTGCCTAACCAACAACACTGCCAATAGCCCTATAAATGTGATAAACAACTGGGGAACCTTACAAACTCTGCCAAAATATTAAGTTTGGTTTACCAAAAAACAATAATTTCTCCAAAGTCTGGTTTGAATAAAGGATACATCCTAAGAATATGATCATGTGTTATTTCATGAGTCTGTTCATTCATAGAACAGCCTTCCCCAATATGCGCTATTATAACTCCCAGGACTAAAACAGAAAGAAAATTATCCCAAATACCAGTGAAAAAATATATCACCGTGAAAAACCAGTTTGATTGAGACACACACATACAAACACTTATAAACTGTGGAAATAAAAAAAATGAAATTAGCAGTGTATTATTTATTATATAACGAACTTTCAATAATTGTAAGAGATTTATAGTTACCTTATTTATAAAGTAATAAATATAGTTAATATTTATAACTATATTTAGTTATAGTTAATATTTATAGTTAATATTTTTCTCAAAAATATTAAAATGGAAACAAGTAACGTGGAACTAACACAAAACTGTTTTACATAAATAAGAAATACACATTTGAAAAGAAAAGAACCTGTTAACCTTACTTAAAAATAATCTAGTACTAGATATTCTTGGATATATTAAGATATTCACAATTTATTAAACTACTTATAAACATGTGAACAGGTTTATTTAAATGCTGAAAATGAATTCTGATCAACTTCAACTTACAACCGCAACTGAGTCCAAAATTTCTGTTACTAAGTGAGGTGGATGTTATGACCTTTCTTGCCACAGTTGTTAAGTGAATCACTGCAATTGTTAAATTAACACGATTGTTTAGTGACTCTGGATTCTCTTTGTCAGAAGATCTCAAAAGATGATCAAATAACCCTGAGGCACAGCAACCATCATAAATATGAATCAGATACCAAGCATCTGAATTTTGATCATGTGACTATGTGGATGCTGTAACAGTCGTAAGTGTGAAAAGCCTTTTTGTTGCTCCTGTAAATTTGAACAGTCACTAAACAATTGGTTGTAAATAGAGGATTACCTACCGGTATATATAAATTTTTCCTCTCACCCTTATGGATAGTCTGCATCTTCCTCAGTATGGGATCTTCTACCAGAAAACTGTAAATTTGAGGATTCTGCACAGGATCCTAGCTGTTTCTAGCACTCCACTTTTCTGCAGAGAAAGCTCTGATGTTGCTCCTGAGATCTTTTGAAGTTCCTCTCCAAGCTTAGGAGTTAGTGCCCTGCTCTTATTGTGCTGCTTCAACTTTGGCCTTTACTTTCTACATTCTTTCCAGTTCCTTTGCACTAATCCAGTTTTTTATACTCCTTCCTGATGTTGCTATCACTTGACACTTCTACATCTATCACCGCTGCTAACTTCTGGTCTTTGTCTACCATCACAATGTTGATTGACCAGTATCTGGCTATTTACCTGGATCGAAAAATATCAAAGGATCTTAGCCCTCTTATTTTCCACAAACCTATATGGGATCTCCCGGTAGACTTAGGAAGGTCTAGCTAGCCATATTCTGCACGCGTGTTCCTGTTCACCATATCAACTATTTGATAGTGCCATTCAGAATGTCTGGTGCTTTTCCCTTGTGGGGGTATTTTATGATCAGCACTGTATTTCCTTGGAATAAGCAGATTGGGTGGAAACCTACTGCTAGCAGCTGGTTCACCTGTTTCTGTTAAGCATTCATGAACTACGGTTAAGTTTCTTTAGCCAATAGATGTGGATCATATCTGGGCTGGATCCTATCCAGCTTTTTTTCTTCTAAGCCCATTGTTATATGTCTGCTACTTTGATGATGACTGGTTTCTGTCCTGGGATATTGCTGTGGTCTCTCTCTGCAACCACTTTGCAACTGGTATTATGCAATTACTTTATACTGGTGTTATGTGTCTTCTCTTCTTCCCATATGTCAGTTTCTGCAGTTTCTAGTCTTTTGCACCTCTCTGTAATTACACCAGTTGACTAACCAGCATGTCTTGCCTTTAAACTCTAACCTTATTTTCCAGAAGGGATCTAGGGATTGTTGTGAGGGGGGGCTGTATTGGCATTTGTCTGATGGTACTTCTCTGCTAAGACTTGGTAATCAGTCTCAAGGGTTAATTGTATGATCTATGGCTCATATAAACAGCTGTACTTTGTAATGGAGAGGATGGTAATGATGTTACAGCTTAAGGCACAGGCATCAAACTAAATCACATCGCATGATATATCATGACATATTGTGATGTTTTTTGCCTTCACAGGGCTGGGATGGGCATGGCTTGCATGTTATGCATCCAGCCTGCGGGTTGCTAGTTTGACAGGCCTATCTTAAGGTGTTGGTTGCACATCTAGTTGTTCTTCTGGGTCTTCCTTAGTATGGGATGTAATATATACTTGGTCTATCTCCAGTTATGAGAGCAGCTTCCTCTCACTATGTTGAAATATTGGGCAATCATCTGTTTCTTAGTTAGTGTGGATGTAGGTCTTCTGTCCATCCATAGTTCCCTAATACACTTCATATATCCCCTCTCCTTAGACCTGCTTTGTAATAGCATTCCATCAGTTCAGGTTCTCTTGTCTCATCCATATATCAATAATGGTCGGAGCAGTCAGAGAAGGGACTCTTAAGTGGGAGATGGAGTCAACAGATCACAGAAATGACATCAGAGCTCTCTGTCCAGAAAAGTGCAGCGCTAAAAACAGCAGATTCCTCAAATTCACAAGCCTTGGGTAGCAGAATAAGAAAGATTCACATTATCCGTAAGAGTGAAAAGGGATATTAAAACTGATTTTAATTTATATGAGTTAGCTAAACCACATCAGCTTGAAGTTTCTAACATTTACTTTAAAAGAAAAAGCTACCATAACTTGTAATTTTAATGAGCTTGTTTTACCTGTAAGGGGAAAATTCCCACGTTTTATTTGTGGAAAGGAGTTTTATATTTTATATCATTTTATACTGCTGCACCATAGAGAGTATTTTAACTTACTGCACCTATGTATGGTTTGCCAATTGTACAGTGGCAGATAGGACAGCACCCCAGAACAGAGGCGGGACACGACAGGATTAACTACCGGTTCGGGATTTTCGAGCTTCCCCGCCCGCTGTGAGCCGCACACCTGTTAATCGTCATTAACACGCTGCCTGCTGAGAAGCAGCCTTTGAAACAGCCCTCTTTTCTTGTTTTTTTTTAAGTGCAGCTGGGCCTCATTCGGCAGCTGAAGTTGAAAAATCAGAAAATAAAGATCAGGTAAGAGCCCAGGTGGGTGGGTGGGCAAAAACATCAGCAGACATAGAACTGGTTCTATGTCTGCTGCTCTTCGGAGCTACTGGTTCTACAGAGGTGGACAGAACTAGTAGAAACCCACCCTTGCTCCAGAAGTTTAACATCATTGCCCAGAGGATCATTGGTTATCCTCTTTCCTCTTTGGAAGAGCTTTATAGTTCCCACTGCCTTAAGAAAGTTCAAAACATTCTCAAAAATACATCACATCCTTTTTTTTTAACTATTACCATCTGGCAGATGGTACAGGATAATAAAAATGAGGGCAAATAGGCTGAAAAACTTCTACCAAGGGGTGGGATTCAACCAGTGTTACTACTGGTTTGGTAATTAGCTTTGACCGTTTTGCTTTGATTGATTGATGTCAAATACATGAACTCAATTATAATTGGGCAATACATGATCTACTCACAATCTATTTTGGAAGTAAGTATACTGAAATCAACTGACTTCCTTCTAAATAAGAAAACACGGCATTGTATTATTACAAGTGCTTACTTAAAGGATCTTTAATATAAAATAGGCAAGTATTAAACTAACAAAAAATAAACACAACTTTAATAAAATTAATGCAAATCAATCTGAATATTTAACTCATGAGCATTCAGCTCACCCTTAATTCAAGTCATTCTATAAAATACTCATGAAGTAATTTATGGTATTAACAGTGCTATGTAGTACCTCTCAAAGTATCTTTGGGCAAATCACTCTCTCTATTTTTATTAATCTTAGTGGAAGGATTATGGTTCATTGGAGATCACATGCTTTGCACGGAAAAGCTAATAAGATCAGCCTGCAAAGCATTCAGAAGTGCCTTAGATACTTGAAAATGATCTTATTGGTTATCTATAATTTACAGAATAAATCACAACTTTTTGGGTTTGCTACTATACTACATCATAAAGCATGACATACAAACTGGGATCACAGCATACACCAAAATCAAACAAAGCATTTTTTGGCTTACCATAATGTGTAAACACAACTAGTGGGAAAGATAACAGTTCCTGGATCCTTGGGGAGACAGAGCTACCACTGTCAGCAAAAGTACCCAAGATGCTTTGCTGCTGGAGATAAAAGATTACAAGCCCCTTTCCTATTTCACAAAGAGCAGCCAAGCTGACTGACAACTGAATCTTGTGAACATTGATGATGAGACAGCTTCTGTTACTAGTTAGCTTAGGCAACAAGGGAAATGTGGCAGCTGCCACCCACTAACTAATGATAGGACAGCTTTGGTTCCATTAAATAAATCAATTCAAAACTGAATTGAAAGATGCACTATCTTTTGCATTTACATATTCCTAGCTGTGCTGATATCAATATTCTTAGATTTGCTCAGCACCAACACTGACAGATTCCTGGGAAGATCCAAAATTGCACTGTCAAAGCATACAAATGTAGGGTATTTAGCAGATTGCAAATACTAAGGAACAACTTCAGTGTCACTGCATTGTGTTATGGTCTTCTGTGCTGTGTAAATTCTCTTCTTCAGCAGCAGAAATCTCATTTTTATTTCTTAGTGACAACACAAACTTTAAAAAGATCTCTTTGTGAGATTTCCTATTCTGTTCTCATTTCTCTGTCATTAAGATGTTACCTACATAGTCTCCCAGGAGGTATATCAGGAAATTAACTTCCTATTTCCACTTATTTTTGGTAGTCAAAGTGTCATTCAAACCTTTTCCAGCCAAGTTAAATCAAAAATGTTTAATTACCAATACTATAGCCACGCTTTTAAGTCTCCACTATGCTTAAAATATTTTTCTTTTTTCTTTAATAAACTTTATTCAATTTTTTTAAAAAATACCATTATCCTCATCCTCATTATCATCAGTTCCACTGATTCCCCCCCCCCCAAGTCTCCTTTAAATCAAATGAATAAATTTTAGATTTACAATTAACATTGATTTCAATAGGCCATCTAGAAATATGGATCCAACACTCTGAGACTTAGTTCATTTGAAAAAAAAATATTCAAGAGGAAGAAGCAAAAAAAAAATCTAAAGTGCACCTTCCATGTGGCTTGATCTTGACCTTCCATGTGGCTCCTGAAATGGAGGCATAGATGAAAGAAGTTCAAGCTGAGCTTCATAAGGACTAGGATCAAAATAATATTAGCTGATGCTCTCCAGAAACTTAATTGGAGCCTGCAATCTTTTAAATTTTGCCCAGCCTTGATTTAGGACATCCATGACCAGATTTCCTGTTATTGCTTTTTAAATGTTATTTGAAAGAAATTGGAGTAAGCTGATTTCAGCTCAGGAATAATATTAGGAACAATAGTTTAAGCATTTCTTCACACTGTTTTCCTGATCTAGATGGTCCCCCAAACTGTTTGTTACAATATCAGCAAAAAGATGACAAATAAGGAGAAAAATAAAGTTCCGGAATCTGCAAAATATGAACTGTACTTGTAATAACAAGTTTAATAGCAATAGCAATAGTAATCACGACTTAGGAGGAGGAGAGTATTTGATTTTGTTTTATCCACATTGGGCTAAAAGGAATATTGCTCAGTTTGCTGCTAGCCTGCATCTGTCTGGGCTCTAAGGTGGAAAGCCAGGATTTTCACAACAAACTGTACTGGAATCAGGTACAAAATAGATGCTTGTCTATACACAATGGCATGTCTGACCTTCTTGGGTTTTAGAGCAACAGCATAGATTTGCACAAAACTAGAGCTTTCTCTTCTCTGTGGCTGTGAGAGTCCAGAAAGAGTGAGTAGGCTCTTGTCCTGGCCGACTGGACTGAGTCTGCCTAATTGATTGTAGCTCTGCCCTGTGCCATAGACCACGCCCAAGTTTTCAATTCAGTCCTAGCCAGGTGGGACATGAGTTCTGGAGCTCCACTTTTCAGAGAAGTGGTGGCCATTTTCACATATTTTAAAGAAAGAAAAATAGATCTACAGCTGAAAGCCACAAGCCAAAATCTCTCAGGATGGCCAGAAGCTGGAAAGCGGGGGTTCAATAATCCCCACCCAGGTGGTGACCACTCAGGGCGGAGGCCCTAGCACATAGGTAGCGGCCACATGGACACGGATGGAGCAGCATTGGGCGATCGGCCCAATAACAGAATCAGCTGTACAGCATAGTTGTGCAGCAGCAGTCTGCGCAACTGGGTGATCGGCCCGATAAGGAATCAGTTGAGAGGCATGGTGGAGTTGCAGCAGGCCACCTGATCAGGCAGATCAGCCTGATCCCAACAGGAGGGCACGATCGCATGGCAGAGGTCAGTGCAATCGGTAGGCAGATCAACCCGAGGCCCGGCTGGAGACACAGAATCAGCCATGTTACCAGTGCTGGGGAGCAGTTACAGTGCTGAGACCTCGCATGGTATGCCCAGTAGACCTGCACACACCTTTGAATCAGTGGCTACTTCGGGCATGGAAGTTGCTAGTATGTGGCCACGAGCCTGCCCACAGCCTGGAGGTAAGGAGTGACTGGCAGGGTGTCACTGCAGCCTAGCAATAAGCCTCTGAGGCCTGCTTCAGCCAGATAAGAGGTAAGTGGGACTGTGTTAACGGGGGCTAGAGGGAAGTTAAGGGTAAGTAACCCCTCATCCCCTCCCCTCAGGAACCAGTTTCTCTCTCATGTGGCTCAACTGCTCCTATCATCCTAGTTAAGATGGTGGATGCACAGAAGGAGGGTGGTGACAGTCCTTTCTCATCTAGGGGCAGATCAAGGGGCAGGCAGAAAAGAAAGGCTCCTGAACCCCAAAAGCCTTCCAGGGCAGAAGAACAGAATGCCATGATGAGACAAAGAGCTTTGCAGAAGTAGGTGGAGAAGAGCCATCATGCTGCTGGGGGGAGCAGCCTCAAATTGTCACCTCCAGATGAGTCAGCTTCATCTGCTCAACCTCCAATAATACAAATTGAGCTTGGGCCTGACCCTACATGTAGGCTCTGTTTACAGATCTGGTCACTTGATGAAACATTAGACTCTACTAACCCACAGTTAATAGAAGGCAGCAGAAATTATGATAGAGCTCCTCAGGCAGCCTTCCAAGATGAATCATGCATACAACCCCTAAGAGGCCTAGACCAGGGGTGTAGGCCACATTTACACCCACTGCTGTGGACCTGTGTGATCTTGAGGGGGCAGACCAAGAATTATCTGCTCACATGGAGGCAATTATATCCAAAGCCATCAGAAGGGAGATTGTAGAAAGCCTTCAAATAATGAGAAGGCCTAAACCAGTTGCTTCTGAATATTCTACCAATTCATTCTAGAAGTAGGTAGACCTTGAGGGATAGAGTGTCACCTGACCCATCCCTGAATAGCATATGGCTCCTGAAGAGGACAAATGAGAATCAGACCTCTCTGAAGATGAAGGTATTCCTGCGAGATCAGCCTTCTCTGGCCTGTTCAAATCAAATCTGTTCCATACTAGCAGGCTTGTAGGCCTGCATTCCTATTGGTCCGGAAAAGCCAGGCCATGGTTGGACAAAACTAAGCGTTCTGATTGGTTCTTATTCGGCTGCCGCGATTGGGTAAAACCAAGCGCGGCAAGCTCAAATGCATGTCATAGGCTGCCTAGCCGCAGCCAGCTCTATAAAAGGAGCTGCCTCGGCTGGGAGTCTTGTCTCAGTATCTGGTTTCCTAATAAAGAGCTGTTGTCACTATTTCAAGTCTCGTCTCTCCTTGGGACCCACTGCCCAGACATAACAAAATCTGTTCTATTCCTTGTTGTTCAAGGCTAGGAATACAACTCAGTTGAGGCCAGAGGCAGATGTTGGGGAGATAGTAGGAAAGACACCAGCCCCTCCAGCCCAATTCTTTGCAGAACCAACTATGAGACCTGAGATAGTGCCAGCCCCAAGACTATTTTTAAATGTAGTCAACAAACAACTGACATCCCCTGGCACAGTGGCCATGTTGTCTGCTAATGAATGTCATTATTTTACCATAGGTCCTGAACTTACTGGATCCTTGTAGATACCATAAATAGGTAGTCCTTGGAAGGTGGCATCTGCTCTGATTTAGGGGGGACAAATTTTGGGGGAAAGCCTTGGAACCCCATCTAATTGAAACCAGGGACAAGAAAAATGCCCCCCTCCCTGTCAAGGTGAACTATGAGGTTACAGGGCTCCATACTCCTGTAGATCGACCTTCAGAGTAGAGGGTAGTACCAGGGCTCAAGGGCCACAAAAGCAGGCTAGGAACAGCCACAGAAATGAGCTGCCAAGGACAGGCCACAGTACTCAGGAAAGCAGCCCTTTCATGGTGGAGGAAATTGCTTTTTCCATCACTCCCATTAATTGTAGTTATAGTTCTCCCTTTGGGGGCAGATTATCTAGTTTTGTTAACCAGTGGGAAGCTACAACATCTAATGCTTGGGTTCTAGATACAATTAGATATGGCCTTTTCTTAGAATTTAGATCACAACCCCCCAGGTTCTATGTGCCTTGTCCTGTTTCCAGGGAGGCATCTCAAAGGGAGTTTATGGAATAGGCTATTCAGCATTTGCTAGATATTTGAGCCATCCAAACAGTTCCCTAGAGTCAACAGGGTAAAGGATTCTACTCCCAGCTGTTTGTTATTGCTAAAGCCTTGGGGAGTGGGGAGCTATTCTTGACCTTAAAAAGCTCAATAAATATTTGTTCTACAAGTGGTTCAAGATGTATTCACTACAATCCATTCTGGAGACCATTCAGGAGGGTGACTTCCTCACCTCATTGATCTTACAGAGGCATACATGCACATCAGGATTTTCCAAGCGCAAGGTGTTTCCTGTGCTTCAGCTATGCTGGGAGACACTTTCAATACAGGGCTATGCCCTTTGATCTATCTTCTGCCCCTTGGGCATTCACTAAAATACTGACTGCATTAGCAGTAAGGGAAGAATTATCCCAGTAAGGGTGCAATGCTATCTGGATGATATTTTAATACAATTATCCTCACAGAGCAGTGCCTTGAGGGACCTCCATCTGATGGCTTCCTTATTTCAGGACCACGGCTTTCCAATTAATTACAAGAAGAGTCATTTCACCCCCACTTGGTGTTTATTACAGCAGCCACAGAGAGGAAAATGAACACTGGCTTACCTGAATGTTCTTTCTCTCCTGTGGTGAAGAGAGTCCAGCCCCACCTTTATCTGATCTGGGGTGTGGGTTGGGGGGAGCGATGATGTTTGTTTTTATCACTGGTTATACAGAGTCACATCCAGTCTGTCAAATGCTTCGTCGAAAGCTGGGGCGTGGCCTAGGGTGCAGGGCAGAGCTACAATCAATTAGGCAGACTCAGTCCAATCAGTGAGGACGAGAGCCTAGCCACTCTCTCTGGACTCTCTTCACCACAGGAGAGAAAGAACATTCAGGTAAGCCAATGTTCATTTTTTGCTTCTTTCAGAAACAGTTTCCCATTTCCTTCAAAACTGTTTCAGCTCTCATTTATATATTGAGCACATTTTAGAAACTATTTAGGAACTGTCCAATGCTGAATTTCAAAATCGTGGAGAGCCAGGACCAGACTGAAAAGCTTGCCTCTGCAGCCAGAAAGGCAAGCCCAGCTAAATGAAAGGTAGTTGTATGCTTTAGAAAAGGCTTAAATAAACTTAAACTAACTCATGCAAACATAGCTAATTTGTTATTCAATTAATAAAACATATAATCTTGATAATGTCTCAGGGTTTTAGAAAAGCTTTTTCTTGTTGTTGTTGTTTATTGAGTATTTAAAACACCAAGGGAAGGACACAACAAAGAATTGGTTGGTATTAAATAGATTTAGCTAATCTATTTAACTTTAAGAAAACTGACTTAAAAGTTATGGATCATTTTAAAAAAATTAATTCACAGAATTAATTCAAAGGACTAGCTGATTTTCCTACTGCACATACAGAATTGATTATGTTATGCTACATTATTTTATTTTATATATTAATTATCGAGACTGCCCATCTCATTCACAGAGTGACTCTATTCTCTCCAGTGTTTAGCCTTGGAGTATTTTAGGAACTTTCTAGTGTTTCATTGGAGGGATAATGAGTAGATCTCATAATCAAAGAGCTCCTTGGGTTGGTTGTTCCTAATTTTTCTTTCAAAGTTCTCCTGCCTACTCAACTAAGGCTGGTGTAACTTTTGTTTGCCCCCAACCATTTTCTTGCCCCCAGCCTTTGTCCTTCAATTACAAACAAAACCTGGAAGCTTCCTATCACCCTTTTACCCTGTTCAGTGGGGTAAGCAATAATATTGGGGGTAGGGGTGGGGAAAGCCCAAGGATTGAATATAGAAACTGAGGCAATGTTCTTAAATGAAAGATAGGGTAGGGCAAACCTTAGATTTAAGGTGGATGCATAACTTGGAAGCCAGTGATACAAGAAGAGACTCCAATTTTAGGAGTTTTTTACTTTTTTATATTATCTCATATATCAACAGTCAAAATAATTCCCTTGAAATGAGCTACAGTTCAGATAAATCTAGCTGTGTAAGAATGAAATTAGTTTGTGTCTGCGTAAGCATGTGTGCACCAGTGTTGACTCCTGGTGACTGCTTGAGCAAGTCCCTGCAGGTTTTTTTTGGCAGAATTTTGAAAATAATTTGCCATTGGAGAGTGCAATAATAGGATATTAAGAGAACCCCATTAACAGTGCTATACTGAAGCCCAATAGACTTTTCAATGGTAAAATAAGGTATTTTGGTAAAGAACAAAGGTGAATGGTCATTGAAACTAAAGGTGTCGCTTCCTTTCCTAGAATGTTGGAACTCTGAGTTCAATGAATAACCTTTTTGTAGTATTAGCAGTGTCATTTTCACATATTCTAGAACTAACTCACAGAATCATTGTCATAAAATACATGTCGATGGATATTTCCTATGAGGCACTTTAAAATGATTAAATATGAGAGAGTACTTAGCTCTGTAAAAGCTTCTGATGCAGAAGTTGTTTTTGAGGCTAGAAATAACAAATGAAGACCTACATAGGAATATGCATTGTTTATAATCTTCTAAATACACCTCACTGGCCATTCTTGGAGATAAAGAATTAGGTGCAGATTTAATCAAGTTTGGAATCAATGAGACTTAAATGTCTCATAACATGAGTAACTTAGATCACATTCCTTTGTTTTAGTTTATAACTAATTCTGTATTCAGCTCAGCATGCTGAACAGATCTTGATCTTATATAACAAAGCAGATGCTTGTGTTGTTATAAGGATAATGTGTATTCTTGAACCAAAGCCAAAGTTTTCCTTTATTTGTCAGTTTTCTTATCTCTTTTAGTTAGTAGGAAGTAGAGAGAATGAGAGAGGCATAAATACAATGAAGAAAAGCTTGGCTAGAATAATTCATCAACATCTTAAACAGATATACAGACCTTGATGCTATAAATTTTCAGATTGAAGGCCATCATGGAACATTTTTAATAAACAAAAAAATATGCACAATTTGCAGAATTCACTGGAATTGTCAGAGACAATGTGTTACATTCAGGCAAATGAAAGTCCAGAACATGAAGTCAAAGATGGTATATTCTTTTTAAGCATCATTCATGATAGTTTTGAGACTCAGAAAAAAACAGTTTAGACAACAGTAGTGAAGAACCAGTAAGCTCCTTTGGATTTTCTCAAATCTCATGATCTGGTAAGCTGAAATCTCTAGTCAATTGGTAAATGCCTTCTTTGCCAGAAAGCTGCTCCAGTAACATTCGGACTAAGATCTCTGGCATATCTTCCCAGCATTCCTCATTCATGTTGCTGACTTGCTAAATTGAGGCAAGATTTTCCATCACAGCCTAGCCAATACTGTATTTTCATCTTTTTGCATTCTCACAGGGAAATCTCAGGGAGCATTTTCCCTCCAGTGCTTTACTCTAAGATTGTACTATAGTCCTTCCTCAGAATGATGAAAATAATACAAGTGTTTCTTGCCAGACAAGCATGATCTTTCCTTCAATAGTGTGTAATAATAACAACCCTTCCAGTCCCAAATGTGTAGTTTTATACTTGAAGTTACCAAGACAGAGGAACTAGTTGCACACTAGAGGACAATTGGGAAACAATGCTCCTGACTGGAATACCATAACATGATTGTAGATTTCTATTCTCATGTGCAATGAATGGGAGATTGTGGAGGGGGGGAATCTTCCATAATGAATAAGCATAGTTAGCTCACTCTCCCATTTAATTTTCATGGGCATATTCCAACATTTCACATTCTGAACCTCTCTCTTTTAACCCTCTTGTTACAAATCAGGGATTTTTCTTGCACAATCTTCATATGCAGCTGCAGATAATTGGAATTACATAGAAATTACAATTCCTAGAACTGTAGTCCCAGTATAACCAAAAGACACTACATTTGGGTGGGCTGTTTTTACCAATTGGCTTTGCTTCCCATTACAGAATAAATTGCTTCTAGGAAAAATAATAAGTAGGAAATGAAAATGGAAGGGGGAGATGTGATTTTTAATTGTTTCCTTGTTTCTTTCACTTCCTCAAAGTGAAACTTCCACAAGCATCTTTTCTCTCAATGTACTGAGGACCCTTTGAATGGGAGTAGAGCACAGAAAAATGTATAAGCCCACTATTACTATTTTTTCATTTCTCCTCTTGGACAAAGATTAAATGATTGCTAGCCCAATTAATAAATTGGTTTGGATAATATATACAATATCTAATTTTACTCATTTCAATTTATCAGTAACAATGGGATACTTTCTTCCCATTATTTCTTTAACAAGAAATAAAAGAAAATAAGCTTTTTAGATTCTTAAAAATCAGAATATCACTGAGTCTGAAATCTTATCACCCATATCATTATCAAGTATAATATTACAAGAATATATGATTGGCAGAAACTACACAATGACTATAGCTTGTTTGAGGAAGCATCTCTTTCATTTCAGAGATACTGTAAAATCTCCAATGCCATGCCAACACATCATTTTAGGTAGATTTGCATTACTGAAATAGCCATCTTGGAGAGATATAATATCAACTGTCATTGTGAATGAAACAACTACTGCCTATAGAAATTTCATTGCAAAGGGAGAGTCATTTGTTTCCTGGTGGATTACAGAGGGGTGGTACCTTGGCAGTGTTACCAGTGCAGATCTGGGTTGAGATGTACATTTTGATATCATTCTACATTCTGATAATACCAAACCTCAACCTAACATCTGACCTCACCCAACAGTTTCATGTAGAAACCGGTTTGGTGGCATATTGTGGACTGATTGATTGATTTAGATACTCTTCTTTTCCCCCTCCCCTGATATGATCAAATATTTCAAATTATATATGAGTGTCCTTCAAAATTTTACTATGCATTTATTGCCTTTAATATATGCACAGCATTATGAACAGAATGAAATTGGAATTAATCTAACTAGATGGCAGAGGATGAATTAAATCATTCACCATAATATTTATGAAATTGGATGCTGCATGCTGATAAATCTCCTTTACTACCTCAGATTCAAGGCAAGGATTAAGTTTTGCTATCACCGAAAACAGCTGTGGGAGAATGAAGACTACAGTTGGATAAATGTCATTTTTGATTGTTTTTTTAATTTCCACATTTTAGCACCCTCAAATATTTGTTAAAGTCCATGTGAAAATTCTTGCACATTTTTATATTTAAATTTATGTTATGCACAGAAATCAGGAAATCCAGACGGTTCAAATGAATACAAGGGTTTGCTGCAAGCTTAAGCCTGTTATAAGAATCTGAACTACTAAAAGTCAAAGCAAAAGAACCAATGAAATTCAAGGTGGGCTGGATTTAGATCTGTTGCGGACACGAAGGGACTCAAGATTGATGATGCATTTGACTCCTCTCTTAAGCTCGGCCTGGTCATCATCCTACAATTTATACATAATATGCAAACTGCCTTATATTTACAAATGTTTCATGAACATTTGTTCATGAGAAGTTTTCAGGCAGGGAGAAGAAGGCAGTAACCTATAACTTCACAATTCTGCGCCAACTCAGAAAGCTCAAATTGCCTAAGGAACTGCTGATACAGTTCTACAAAGGAATTATTGAGTCTGTCATCTGCACCTCTATAAATGTCTGGTTTGGTTCTGCAACCCAACAAGACAGATACAGACTTCAGAGGATGATTAGGACTGCAGAAAAAACAATTACTACCAACCTCCCTTCCACTGAGGACCGGTATACTGCACGAGTCAAAAAAGGGCTGTGAAAATATTTACAGACTTCTCACATCTTGGACATAAACTGTTTCAACTCCTACCCTCAAAACGAAACTATAGGGCACTGCACACCAGAACAACTAGACACAAGAACAGGTTTTCCTCTGCTAAACAAATAATACTGTCAAGTTATTTACTAAGTTTGCATTACTATTATTATTAATCCTCCCTTCCTTTCACTCATCTCTTCCCACTTATGACTATGACTGTAATCTTGTTGCTTTTATCCTAATGATTTTATTGACTGCTTCCTAATATGATTTGATAGCTTATTGTACCCTATGACTATTATTAAGTGTTATACCTTATGACTCTTTACTCTTGATGAATGTATCTTTTCTTTTATGTAGAGAGCATATGCATCAAGACAAATTCCTGGTGTGTTCAATCACACTTGGCCAATAAAGAATTCTAACTATCTATCTATAAGTGGTCAGAGAGAATTTAATTCTTTACAGAATTGTTAAGGGCTTTTTAAAAAAATAGTCTAAATCAGTGGCCATCATCAAAATGGATAGCCAGAAATTATATATAAAATTATATAACAATACACATGTAGCTACTACTCCAACCTACTGGATGCTGAGGCCCATACTGAGAAGTTCATGTGTATCTTTTAATCAGAGCCAGCCCTGTGCTTGTTCAGTCACAGATGCAAGATTTTTAAGGAGATGGAATGAAGATGCAGCCTAATTCTTACTTTCATTCAATCTTCTTTACTTCTTACTATCCTTCAATGATCATACTTGTTCTCCACCCACTTGTACATAGCTTAACCCTGCCAATTTATTTAATTCAACAAAGCTATAGAAAGGCAATAAATCTTCCGTTTGTGTTTGCTCACACACCCAAGGTTTACTGCTGCACAGCCTAATAAGGTTAGACTGGAAAACTAAAGTTTTTTTAAGTATAATAATATGAAAATTTAATTATACAGAGCAAAATAAATTAAATGTTAAAAGATGCCCTACTCACTATAATGAGATGCCAAATTGAAGAATGCCAGAATGCCCTCTGTAAGAAAATTAAGAATGCAAAATCTATACAAAGGTCAGATAAATGGTGGATTTTCTCAGAAACATAAACCCCAGAGGAAAATAATATAGAGAAAATAGTAAGAATTTTAGCGTAGGTACATGAGAAATAATTTCAGTGGAAATATTTCTAAAGCCCAAGGAACTGAATTTTCCACTCAGGCAGGCAGGGGACCTTTTCAGCACAAAACTGCTGGCAGTTGCTAATGAGAAAACTTGTCTCCTTTCTAAGCTGTCACATTCCATTTCATACAAATGTGATGTTTCTTCGGTTCTTCTCCCTTGTCTCACCTGTGTGGGGTCAGCAAAGGCATTATCATATTCAGCATGAAACAAAAGTGACTGGCACAGCCACCAAAACAGGCAGAAGATCCTCAGCCAGAAATGAATAGTGTTTGTCAAAGCGCAGGGCTGCAAATGTCACCATGCCAGCCTATGGCTTGATGAAGAAATTATAACACGACTACTTTCTGTACAAAGGATCTGAAAATGCTAGGTTTTGTTCTGTTGGGCTGCTGATTCAACATTCATGCTGGCAAATGGGGAAATTAAATCTTTTTGCACTGTGTCTTTAATGGTCCCTGTTTTGTTTGAGCAATGAGAGGCTGAACCAGAGCATGAGTGCAACAATACTTTATTTTACAATAAAGGGCTGACCGTGCTTGCCAAGCCTGGAACTGGCTCGCAGCAATCAGCAACCGGTTGGACCCCGCAGCCTGCTTTTATAGCTGGCTGCTGGGGAGAGCCAACCAATGGGAATGGGGGAATAACGCCCACGTAAAGAGAGTGGACCTGAGTGAGAACTCCTAGAGTCCTCAGGACATAACACCCCTTCCCCCCAGATGCGAACATGCATAGTCCTTGAGGTAGACGGGGGGTTTGTGTTGGCGCCCGGAACAGGCGCAACTCGGGAACATTGTCTGTCTGTTCGGTACCAGTCTGTGATGGTCGAGCTGGCATAGTGTCGCCAACACTCTCTCTGGACTGGGCATCCTCGGGAACCACCGGGTTGGTTACTGGGGTCGAGCTCTCGTGGGTTGGATCAGGCTGGTCAACTCTCTGGGCGCTGTTGTCCGAGTTTGGGCTGACCGGAATGACCGCTGGTGCAGACTGGTCGCTGGGTACGATGTGGCTGGGCGGCGGATGAGGCGGTTCCCCTTCGACTGGAGACTCTGGATTCTTGTTGGCAAGGGTGCTGAGGCGCCTTCTAAGCTGGTCTATATGTCTCCTCCAGACGCGACCATCCTCCAGCCTGACTCTATACGATCTCGGCCCGGTGATGGCGATGACCTCGCCTGGAATCCAAAGTGGGTCCCCAGCGAAATTCCTTGCGAATATCGGCTCCTGTAACAAAAAATGTCTAACCCCGAAGTAGAAGCGAGGGGAGAGTCAGGGCAGTATTGTGGGTGCAATCTGTCCAATACAGTCCTCAGGCGCGGCCCATCAGAAGTTCCGCTGGGGACTTATTGGTGACTGCACAGGGGGTTGAGTGCTGGCTCATCAGGAACCGTGCGAGTTTGTGGTGCCAGTCATCCCTGCCAAACCTAGCGAGGCCTCTTTGGTGGTCCTGACGGCCCTTTCAGCCAACCCATTACTGGCAGGGTGAAATGGGGCTGTGAAAATGTGGCGAATGCCCAGGTTGGCAGCAAAACGACTGAATTCTACTGATGCGAACTGTGGGCCATTATCGGAGACAATGGAGTCGGGTAGTCCATGTGTAACGAACAGGCGCGTTAACACGTTGGTGATTGCTAGTGAGGTGGTCGTGGATAGCTGTGCCACGTCTATCCATTTGGAATAAGCGTCCACGACCACTAGGAACATCTTTCCATGCACGGGCCTGCCAGATCGATATGGATTCTAGACCAAGGGGCGTTGGCGCTCTCCCATCTGGTAGGGGTGGCGATGGGGGGAGCAGGACGGGATTCCTGGCAAATGCTGCAGGAACTTACCCAATTGACAATGTCCTCATCTAGACCCGG
Organism: Pseudonaja textilis; assembly: GCF_049901715.1. Lineage (NCBI taxonomy): Eukaryota > Metazoa > Chordata > Lepidosauria > Squamata > Elapidae > Pseudonaja > Pseudonaja textilis. The sequence goes on from NC_142008.1 coordinate 94,748,808, forward strand.
CCACCACACGTAGCTGCGTGCTAATGCCTTCATTCTCACAATGCCGGGTGTCCCTCGTGCAACGCCTCCAGGACTTGGAGTGCACGCAGCGAGGTCGGAATGACCACTCGAGTGCCCCACAGTAGACAACCCTGAAAACTGGACAGCTCCTGCATGCGAGTCTTAAAGGGTGCGAATTTGTTATCAACGTTGCCTCCCGGCCACCCCTCCTCACCCAGTCGAGCACCTGGGCGGCGTTTGGTCTGCCTTGGTTTTAGCGGTGATGTCAAGGGCGGTGATGGGCAGGTCCAACTGGGTGATTTCGAAAATGGCGTTGACAGGAGCTGGGTCTTCAGCCGGAGCGGGTAAGGGGCAGCGACTGAGAGCGTCGGCGTGGGATAGAGTTTTGCCGGGCGGTGAATAAGTTTGTATGAGTAGGCCGCTAGGAAAAGCGTCCACCTTGTCATTCTAGGGAAAGGACTTGAGGTGTCTGTTTGTCGCCGGCCAGTAGGCCCAGGAGGGGCTTATGGTCGGTGACCAGTTCAAGAAATGGCCAAAAAGGAATTCGTGAAACTTTTCACGGCTGCAACAGCTGCTAGGGCTTCCTTGTCTATTTGGCTGTAATTACGCTCCGTGGCCGAGAGCGTCCTGGAGAAAAAGGCGATGGGGGCCTCGGCGCCATTGGGGAGTCTGTGACTAAGGACCGCCCCAATTCCAAAAGGGGATGCGTCTGCTGCCAGTACTAAAGGAAGGTTGGGGTCGAATTGGATGAGCACTGCCTCTGGCGTAAGTAGTGATTTGACGGCATTAAACGCCTGGTCTTCTTTGTGCCCCCAGTGCCACGGTGACTTTTTGTCTAGTAATCTGTGTAGGGGTTCGGCTACTGAGGCTTTATGGGGCAAGAAGGATGCATAAAAGTTCAGCAGCCCTAAGAAAGCTTGTAGCTCCGTTTTGGAGGTTGGTGTGGGAGCTTCGTGGATTGCTCTAACCTTGGACTCCAGGGGTGAATGCCAGAGGCGTCAATTTTATAACCCAGAAAGTCCACCTGTCTAGTGGCAATGGCGCATTTTTCTTTTTTTTAACTTGAGGCCATGCTGTCTGAACCTCTCTAACACTGCTCGCACTCTCTGGAAGAGTTGGGGTCTGTCCCTGGCCGAGACCAAGATGTCGTCAAGTAGGGTACTACACCAGGGAGGCCCTGTAAAATCCGCTCCATGAGGGATTGAAAAATACCCGGGGCAACACTTACGCCAAATTGGAGACGCTTGCATCGGAAGGCACCCCTGTGAGTGACGATGGTCTGAAGTTCCGCTGTTTGGTTATCAACAGGGAACTGCTGATATGCTTGAGACATGTCCAATTTAGCAAAAATACTGCCCGGCTCGAATGTGTGCAATAAGTGCTGAATGACGGGCACAGGGTAGGCGCTAACTTGTAAATATTTATTGATTGTTGTCTTGTAGTCCGAGCAAATTCTCAGGCTACCATCTTTTTAAGGGGTGTGACGATGGGCGTCTCCCACTTGGCGAAATCTGTTGGCTCAATGACCCCTTGTTTTAGTAGTTTATCCAATTCAGCGTCTAGTTTTGGTCGAATAGCAAATGGAACTCTACGTGGTTTTAATCTGATTGGGACTGCCTGGGGGTCAACGGAGAGCGAGATGGGGTTCCATTATAACACTCCCAGCTCCTCGCTGAACACATCTGCGTAGTCAGCGAATAAGGAGTCAGTGTCTGAGGTTGAGACAGCATGGACTCCTGTTAACCCTAGGCCGAGGTGGGAAACCAATCGAGCCCCAATAAGGTGGGTAGATTGCCGTTAACTACCACTAGAGGTAGGTGGCCTTTAAAAGCTCTAAAACTGACAAAGAACTTGCCTCTGCCGATCACGGGAATGGCCTTCCCCTGGTAGTCCTTCAGACCGAACTGGCATCTCTGAAGCCGGGTAGTAGATAGGCTGGGGTGGAGTCTCTTGAGGGTGTTCCACGAGATTATTGAGAGCGCTGACCCTGTGTCAACCTCCATGTGGCACGGTTTACCTTCTAGGGAAACGGAGAGAGAAATTTTACTAACAGCGTGGCAAGTACGCCTGGCAAGGCGGTGCGTGCGACAGTTTAATACTTGCCTCTGTGGTCCCGCGTGCGAGGACGGGGTCTGTGTGCAGCGCTTTGGGGGCTTGGCAGACTCTCGCGATGTGCCCCCTCTTATGGCAGTTGTTGCAAGTGGCTCCTTTAAACTTGCAGGTGGCCCTTTGATGCGATCCCCACAGGCTAGGCACAATGTGATGTGCTTGGGTGGACCGTGTATTCTTGTTTGGCCCCCTACCTGCGACCGTCTGTCGCTGGCGAGGCGGTGGACATCGCTTTTCATCATTGTGGGTTTCCTCCGCTTCCACCTCTTCGGAATGGACTGGGAACGATGCTAGCTTGGCACTTGGGCCCTGAATTTCGGTGGCTGAGTTCGTTGCTAGCTCGGCTGCTAGGGCCTCCTCGACCGCTTGCGTGAGGTTGAGGTCTTTTTTTGCTAGCAGGCGCTCTGTAGGTTGAGATCCTTGACCCCACAAACTAATTGATCGAGGAGCATGTCCTCCAAGTATGTTCCAAACCCGCAGTGCAGGGCTGCTGTTCTGAGGGCGGCCATATATTGATTGATGGTCTCCTTACTTGATTGCTTCCTCATACGGAACGTGAACCTCCTGGCGATTTGTGAAGGCCTGGGAGCGTAGTGGTTAGTGAGGATCTCAAGCAACTCGGACCATGGGCGTTTTTCAATTCTCTCGGCGCTGAAAAGTGCTGCGGCGGTATCGTAAACAGTGGCTCCGCAGTAGATTAGGAAATAGGATTTTTCCGATGCTCTCCCGCATCCGCCAAGCCGACCGCATCGATGTAATGATTGAAGCGGTTCTTATACGACTCCCACTTCTCTTCGTCTGGTTTAAACGCCGGGAATACTGGGTTGGAACTCATGGTGCTGGAACGGCTGGGCTACCTGCGGAAAAAATCTCTCTGGGACTACGGGCGCTCGTGAGTGATATCAGCTCTGGAGAGGGTTTTTTGCTACCCTCTCTTTCTCTCTCTGGGTTACCACGTTGGCTGCTAGCCGTTGGAGGTGTCTTGATTCGCGCCAAAAGTGGGCGCTAGTGACTTCCTACAGCGCTGTGCTGTGTCTCCTACTGGCTCGAAATTCAAATGACACCCGTTTGAATTTCGTGCCAAATACAGAGCGGCTGCGGCTCGCAGCGCTTCACTTTCCCTGCAGCGGGGCTAACAAGCGGCTACAGACGCTTCTAACTTTTGAACCAGACCGCTTTCTCTGGCTGCGGATCAGCGTTTGCTCTTTTTGATCGCTCGTTTTGTTGGCTGACCGCTCTCTCTCTGGCTGCGGATCAGTGGCTAGTGACTCAGCGGTTGCATGGTGCTTCTGGTAGCCATCCCATCCTCGTCGCCAGTGTTTTGTTTGAGCAATGAGAGGCTGAACCAGAGCATGAGTGCAACAATACTTTATTTTACAATAAAGGGCTGACCGTGCTTGCCAAGCCTGGAACTGGCTCGCAGCAATCAGCAACCGGTTGGACCCCGCAGCCTGCTTTTATAGCTGGCTGCTGGGGAGAGCCAACCAATGGGAATGGGGGAATAACGCCCACGTAAAGAGAGTGGACCTGAGTGAGAACTCCTAGAGTCCTCAGGACATAACAGTCCCTGCTCTGTTCAACTTTATCTCTCTCTCTCTCTTTTTCTTTTCTGTTTAAATAGAACAGTAAGGCACAGATACAAAATTCTTTCCCACCAATTGCTCAAGTTTTTTTTCCACCATTTGTGAAAGGGAGGACAATATTGCAAATAAACACACAGGAAAAAAAAATCTGAAGTCCAAGAGTTCAGAGATTCAAGGCTGAAGCATCAATCAGTGAGACTATGATAGCTACAATATATGTGGGAAGAGAATAAACAACACACTGGCTGCTTACAAAAGCATAATGTAACAGAGCTATTTTCTCTTCAGACACTTACCATCTAATCTGTTAAGATGATATTGATTCAGGAACTAGAAAATGATAGGATTTGTGCACCTCTAGGAAAGGAAGCCCATCAAAGAAAACAAACCCCAACGTTACCGAGACTTGCCTTTTTTGATAAATATACAGATATATCAGTTGCATTATATGTGTGTGGGTGTGTGAATTGTTTAAATCAGCTAATTAAAAGTATTTTTATTACAAATATTGTATACCACTTCTTACAGAACAAACTGAAAGCACTTTATAGAGTTTAAAAATATTTCAAAATAAATTCAGCCCTTTAAAAATACACAGGTAAATAATGTTATTGGTAGGAAAGGGGCAATATAAAAAAGCAGGTATCAGACTCTTCTCATATCAAAAATAAAAGTCTTTCAGGTAGTAGTTCATGGATACAGCTCTTTGTTAATCCAGACTATTTTAAGAATAGGAAAATCACTAAAGGTAACACCATCAACTTCCAAGTACTAAATGCAAGTCCTCTTTATAGTTCAAGTAAAATTTAATTTTTGCACCTATTTCTATTATCTGCATAGCACCATTGGGCAGGTGACCACATGTTTGTGAATTGGAGGAATGGTAGCCACTTGTTCACTGTTGTTATATAATCTGGCTCAGGTTATTTTCTTCTGTCCTGGCAGGAACTAGCTCTCATTTTACAATTAAAAAAAGATCTCTAAAACATGTAAGCATAAAGGTTTGAGGTATTGGGGGGCTGGGAGACAGGACAGAGAACAAGTTCCCTCAGAAGGAAGACACTCCTGCGTGCCATCACCAGATTATAAGCAACATGCCATGATATGAAGACTAGGATCCATAGAAGTTCACCAGCACTGAGAGCTCTAACATGACTAAAACTGTATAAAATGTTTTAGTGCCACAATTTTTGAAACCAAATAAACAATAAACTAAAACTAAAACAGCAGTAAGAGGAGCAATAGAAATATTTTTAATAGGGGTGATTATAATAAAACATCAAATGGGTGGTATTTTAACATAATTTGTGCTAACTGCCAGGTGACCTACTATTAAAGAGCGTTAGATTTAGGCTTAGGGTTTGAGTTGTGCTGATAATTTTATGTCACCTAATGCTTGGTCTCAATTTCTAACCCAAAGATATAAACACCCATTAACTGCCTCAAAATTTATGACTTTTTCACCAAAATGTACATCAAAATCTAACAAAAAGAATAAAACAGACAAAAGATACAGCAAAGAATAGGAGAGATAATTATGAAATGCCTCCAAAAAAGCTTTCCTGATTCTTTTTTATTAATGAGAAATTGCTTTCACGTTGATCTACTTCTAGAAGCAGCTAACAAAAACATATACTGTACTTCTGATAATGCAATAAATGTTTTAAAAATGAAGAGAAAAATATTAGCAACATTTTTAAATGGCTGTGCATGAATAAGTACATTCGGGCAAACATGTATTGTCAAAAGCATAAACTGGTAAACTGTATTTACTGAGTACGTGAAATAGAACAAGATAATGTGTTAATCTAATAATACTTTCAACGAAAGTGGGACTTTTATTAATTTTGCTTTTATTCTCACTTCATAGGATAGTAGTTCTTAAATAGGGTGTAATTACCCCCAAAGGCGGTAACAGGCATATCTTGGGGGTAATGGAACATTTTGTAATTGCTTATTTGTAAGTAAGGATCCAATCTCAGATTACTGCTATTGAGACACTTGTGAAAAACAACACAGCTTGGGGTGGGTCATGGCTGTTGTTGTTGGAAAGGGGTAATTGAGGCCAGAACAAAGGATAATTAAAACAAACAATTTAAGAAAGATTGTCATGGGAAATACATTCTGAAAGTTAGAAAATCCTGGTCCTTGCAGTGATATTTTTTCCATGCAAAATCTGAGCACATAAAATTGAAGATTATTTTGTATAGAACCAGATCAAGAATTCATTTTTTCCAGAATGCCCTCTCCAAGCTCTACTGCTGTTTGCAGCTTTGACACTAGAGAGACTTCAGGGATTGATCCAGGGGTATTTTTTCATAGGCTGTGTAACTTTTTCTGAGTGAAAACTGCACTTAGCTTTTCAGCAGCATACAGAGGGTGATACTCCAAAAAGAAGTGGACTAAAACGTATTTATTTACATTTAATTGACATTATATGCAGTTACTATAATTATCTTCATGGCATGAATTTAATAATTTCTGCTTTTGCATATTAAAAATTTGATAACAACATTTGAATATTTGGAATAGTTGCACTCAAAGCTTTTGGTCTTCAGATTATATAACTCTATATAATGGCTCAAGAAAAATTGAATTGAAGTTCCCAGATTCAAAGTTCCCTATCTTAAAGTTGCCAAGGCTGAGACTGCCTTAAAGTACATATATTCCGTTTCAAAGATCCATTTGTCTGGTTTGGGAATCCAGATGAATATGGTTTGAGCCCACAATCTTAGGGTTAGCAATTTATTCTTCGTCTTGTTTTTGTGTTTAAATCAGTCATTATGGCACTTTGTCTGGCATGCATTTCCTAGGATGGAAATGCATCTAGCATTTCCTAGGGTGGAAATGCATCTATTCACATGAAAATATTTCTATACTAATCAGGACCAGAAAAGCCATGGTCTTCCACATGTTCTGTAAGCATCTTTTACTATTCCTTATACTGGATGGGGTTATTACACACTGAAATTCTGCTGGAGGCCTTTAGACTATCCCCTCCTAATATAAGCTATTCGTTTTAAAAATTTGAAATTGTTTATCTTTGTGGTGACATTATTGCTGATCAAAGATATTTTATTTATTACTTCATATATTTCAGCACTCAATTCTGGTGTTGAAAATACATTTTAAAATTGAATACCAGAAATCTCTAGCACAATTTATGCTCCAGGCCAGAGCTAACTTTCCTCATGTTTGAAGCAAGAATGTCATCATTTTCATTTTGATTATGAAATGGTTTCTCCTTCAATATCTCCAGAAAAGAGGTGCTCATGATGTAACTTGTTTCACTGTTGAACTTCTTTTACTACTACAAAATTTTTCATAACATTCAACAAGAATCTGCCTTTCTTTTTACTGAGATGATAGACAATAGGCTTGGGTTTCTTTGGTTTTTGAATCGCCTACTTTAAAACTATATATGGCTGCTTCTTACCTTCAATACTTATCACAGAGTACACTAGACTACTCATAATTGCATCAACTATCACATACAACTTTATTCAGCTTTCCTGTAACTTTGGGAAGTGGCTATCTTCGATTTATAGTCTACATATTTATTGAACCAAGGAGACTATAACCTTTGATTTTGCATCATGCAAAATTCACAGTCTGCAGGGCCTCAATTAGGAAAGTATTTTCTACTTGTTTTGCATTTAAGGTATATTTTTCCTCATTGCTTTTGAATGGATCTTGAATGGATCTCCATCAAGTTCACTTTCCTTATGCTCTATAGCCTTCTTCAAATGCTTGCCAATTATCATCCTTAGGTGTTCCACTTCATTGCTGTTGGAGATTACATCTGACGTTTTACCAGAATTCTCCCCTCCACATGACCATACAAGAAGCCAAACACCAAGCTTCTTGGCCCATTTCCTGTACTGGCACAGATTTTATTTTTATTTATTTCATTTCCAGTTTTCAAGGATTTTGTGCATAGATTCAGATTTCCATTTTTCTCTCCTGATAATTTCTTACCTCTCACCTAGCACTCACCAGCCACACAGATATCACATCTCACTCAGGGGAAGAAAAAATTGAGATGATCTATGTTTTCAACTTACTTCTGAGTAGTTTCCTTTATTGTTTTTCATTTATAGACAGAATCTTGCCAGACTAAAGCAACTATTTGTCTAACTATAGATGTTTTCTGTGAATTGCCATTTTAACATTCTTCCTATCAATCAGACTTTCAAACTTTGCTACCTCTTTGTCCTTTAGAAAACAACTACTCCCTCGTGGAAATTCAGACTGCATTCTACAGTATCATATCCTTCCTGAGATTTGCAGACAGTCAGGGTTTAGGTAGAGAGGTTGGTCAGCTCCAGCTCATGAAGAAATGGAATGGAAGGAGAGACATAATACTCTTAGTCTCACATGATCACAAGAAGATGGGACAAGGTGCATCAGGTAGGAGAGGAAAGGAAAAAGTAAATAGGGAGAGAAGATATAGGGATTGAGGATAATGACCTGGGGAAATTAACATTCATAGCCTGGACATTGTTATGTAAACATGGAACAAATGCTCAATGCTCAAGAATAAGAATAGTCTCAAAAAGGCAGTCAGTAAAGGCTTACAATTTAAACTCTGGAAATGATCTTTGTAGAGTGCTTATTATATTCTATAGTAAGCAGAATTCTTTAGTGCATACACATATGTGTGTATTCTCTGTGTGTGTGTGTCTGAATGTATGTGTATTCTTTTTTTTTATTTAGCAATAAAGCAGAGTTTATTTGAATTTATGTCAGTCCTTGAAGCGTCTGTTGTTATTCAGCTGCAGAATACAGGTAGAGTTCCCAGAGAGCTAAGATTTATTGTTGTGCCTTGGAGGATGCCTGGCAGTCATCTGGAGTCAAGTGAAGCATGTAGTCAGTTTTTCCTATGTATAATGATCTAAGGGTGCTTAAGTGGGATACTATTTGGAAACTACTGGGATTCTTTGCCTTGAGTTCCATAGCAAAAGAAGAGCATCATGGAAATGTACTAAACAAATAATGTACATTTTCAACTCCTTTTGAATATGCCTTTCTATTTTTATGATGTATTAAACAAACATAAACTCACACCAATAAGCCAAACAATCAGAGGCATGAGCGTCTCTTAGATCTGTAGATCTGGAAACTGAGAGAACATTTCCTTTAATTTTAAACCTGAAAGTGCTTATGAGTGTACAGGACGATTAGCATAATATCGAATCATTCACCATCTCCCAGTATTGTCTATCTCACAGAGTTGTTTCAGTGGTAAAATTGACAGTGGCATTCCTTTTATGCTGACCAGAAATCTTTAAAAGAAACATGGGAAATAAGTGCACCAAAGAAAGATAAGGTCAACTTTGATTAATTTATAACCAAGATACTGCAAAAACCAACAAAAAATACTTTCTTGACTTGAGCAATATTCTTCTTATTCCTCATGCTGAGAAGAAAAGAGATCAATGACTTTTTTTGAGCCTGTGAGACTCTATATAGTCACAAGTGTGCAGTTAATACAACAGTATCCTGGTCACCAACTACCACAGGCATAGAAACAACTGTTTACCTTATCTACAGAAGATGAATGGATTTAAATTATAGGAAGAAAGTTTGATCAATTGGTGGGGAGGAAAAATCTGGCTCTAAGTGCAGTTCAGCACTGCAAGATAAGTTATCAGATAAAGTGATGGACTTTCCCTGCTTGTAGAACTGAAATTATTTATAGGAGGAGAGCTTCTCCCGCAACTTCTTCTGGCTTAAATTTTCTTGAAAGTGAATCCCTATATATTTAAGTATCTGTATACATTTACATCTATGTGTCTGTACAGCTTCGGCTATATACATAATATTCCAGGACAGCCAATTTTATCTGTGCTTGTAATTGTTCTATGTATTTCAATTAAAAAGTAATAAAATAATAATGAATTATATATGAAAAAAATCTACCAACACATTTGCTATGATATATAAATTTACAAAGATACCCACTGCAGTGAAATAATTAAGGTATTGAACTTGATTCACAGTGATGCAGATTCACAATAATTAAAAAAAATCTTTTAAAATGCTTGGACAAAACCATATAAATAACATTTTTTAAAAAAGACGACAGGGTTTCCCTAGAAATCCTAATCCCAGAACTGGGAATAAAACCAAGTCTTAATAAATTTACAGAACACTTGAAGAATTGGAGTTACGCACATGTTAGGAAGATGGTGTTCCAGAAGATAGGGACCACAACAGGGAAGGCATACTTCCTTGGTCCCACAAGATGATAAAATTTAATTAAGGGGACTCTCCGTGCATCCACTCTTTCCAAGTATACCAAAGACCAGAAATAGTTTGGAGACAGGTGGTCCCTCAAATAACCAGATCCTACAGTATGAAAAGCTTTATAGGTAACAACAACTATTGAACTGAATCCAGAAACTGAGTGGCAATCGATACAGCTCAGGTAGCAGCCATGACGACATGGCTATAGTGAGAGGTGAACCATTACTACTTATGCCAGTGCGTTTTGAATTTTCTGTAACTCCCAGATGAGTTGACTGAGCATGAGTGACCCTGAAATGCCTCCTAATTTAGGAAAGTCTACAACTGGCACACAAAGTGAATCTCTGTAAAAGTCTTCCTTGGTGGAATGAAACAATTGATCACAGACACATAGTCATGCCCACTTTACCCTGGTCTCTCTGGTTCAGCTGACCCACTGCAGGCATTTGTCCCTAGATGGCCCTCCATGAACATTTAACCATACCCCACTTCCCATCCCAGGCCATTTACCACAGGCTGGCCTTCCCCAGGTACTATACTACAACCATTAGTACCCTACCACTTCTCCCACGCTGTCAAGTCGTGGTCAATGTGTGATGACACAGATTTCCATGGCCAATTCTCCCCATGGGATGATTAACACTGCTTGTGCCATGCCTGCTGGTGGGATGAGCAAAAGGCATCGGTGACAGGTGGGGCAGGAGCAAGTGTTTGCAGAGAAACACCAATGCAATCGTGGCCTCTGTGGGGGCACAGAGGGGTGTCAGCAGCAGGAGTGTGGGAAAGTAGCAGTGGCAGTATTGAGAAGGCACTGAGGAGGTGGAAGTGCCAGGCAGATGGATTAAGAAGGTGCTGGAAGGTGCTGAAGGGTGCTTTCCAATTTGATTCTCTGGCACCACCACCCCTCAACACCTGCTGTCTGAAGATAATTACAGTCTACAGGAATGGCATGGAGGCTGTATTTTGCTGCATGGACCAAGGATATCAACCTGACCAAGTGCCTCTCAAGTGTACGTCATGTGAAACAAGAGAGACTTGGGCTTCATTGCTGGGGTAAGAGCTCCATTCTGTACTATCCAGGCACTGGGAGGGGTGGCAACAGTGATATCAGGAAGGCACTGAGGGGAGTGGCAGTGCCAGGCAGCTGGATCTGGAAGCACTTCAAGTACCTTCTCAGTACCTTCTCAGTACCTTCTGGATCTACTGCCTGGCACCGTCGCTTCCCCAGCACCTTCTCCATACTGCCATTGCCCTCCCTGCTCAGTGCTTGGCTGATCTGGCTGCCTGGCAACTCTCCCAGCAGTGGTCTCTCGCAGATCCAGCCCCCTCTTCACTCCATCCACTTCCTTTCCTCCAGCTGCTTCTAAACAGCTGTACTTTCATAGCTCTTCCAACTGATCTCATTTCAGGGGCTGCTGCAGCCGGTCCGAGTAGCCTCTAGCTCAGCATCTCCTTCCTGGGATAACCCACAACTCAGATGTCCTTAGTGCAGCTAACACTGAGAAAGCCACCCAGAAGAGATTTGCCAGCCATCTTGAGAGCCCAGGAACAGCCAGCATATAATTCAGATCAAGGCAGTGGTGGAATTCAAATTTTTTTACTACTGGTTCTGTGGCTGTGGCTTGGTGGGCGTGGCAGGGGAAGGATACTGCAAAATCCCATTCTTTTAATGCCGCTAGTCCCATACATTGAAATAAAATTTTAAAGATTAACTGTATGAAATCCATCTAACTCCAATCCTGCTTTTTCCTTAAATCACTACAGGTAGTCCTTGACTTACAGCAGTTCATTTAGTTAGAATAGCACTGAAAAAAGTAACTTATGACCGTTTTTCACACTTATGACAACTGCAACATCCTCATGATCACATGATCAAAATTCAGATGCTTGGCAACTGGCTCACATTTATGAGCTTTTGTAATTTTTCTGACATGCAAAGTTAATGGGGAATTCAGATTCACTTAACAACGTTACTAACAAATGCAATTAATTACTTAATAACTGTGGCAAGAAAGGTCATAAAATGGACAAATTTACTTACTAAATGTTTCACTTAGCCACAAAAATTCTGGGCTCAATTGGTGGTCATAACTCAAGGACTATCTGTATTAACATAATTTATCACATGCATGCTGATTCTGTGGTGACCGTACATTGTGCTGGAGATGCAAATGGCTTGTGGTCATCCAAGAATCTGCCATTACTCTTGCCAATGATAAGATTTAGGTTGTCTTTCATATGAACTTTTAGTTCTTGATGGCACTTAGACCTAGAATAATTTTATAGTCTTTTTAAATGTACACTAATTGACATACATTAGGGAGGGTCAAACTAAATTTCATTGACGGCAGCATCTGGGTTGTGTTTGACCTCAAGGGGGCTGGAGGTGTGTGGCCAGGATGGATGTGGACCAGTGGCGGGATTCAATTTTTTTTACTACCAGTTCTGTGGGCCTGGCTTGGTGGGCATGGCAGGGGAAGGATACTGTAAAATCTCCAGTCAGAGGTGGTATTTGCCGGTTCTCCGAACTACTCAAAATTTCCACTCCCGGTTCTCCAGAACTGTTCAGAACCTGCTGAATACCACCTCTGATGTGGACATCTTGACATCACTCATGTTGGGGACACACGTGGTGGCCCGAGCACTCTGCCAGAGAAAACGGGCTCCTGGGCTCTGTTTTCAGCTGTGATGGCCTATTGCAAACTTCGGTCAGCAAAAATTAAGCTCGGGAGGGCTGCCTGGGGCCCTCATGAGCTTCTTTCTTTGGCTGTGAGGCCTCCTGAAACTATCTACTAGTGAAAACAGAGTCCTCTCAAGCTCTATTCTCCTCCATGCTGCTTTGAGAGCCCAGGATGGGTTGACTCCTTCCTATGACATCATTTAGCTGAGTCTGTACTAAGATATAAAAGCCAGCTCCTGGGAGAGACCCCAGCTTTTGACTCAGCTTCTTTCAGTCAGTAGCTGTGTCTCTGAAAGCGTTCCGATAGATAGCAATAAACAACAATCTTCAGGACTTTTTCCTTGCTTCAAGCAGCTCCCAGGGATCTGGGCAGCTGCTCTTCCAGGAGAACAGGGCTCCCTCTCCTGCAACGTTGGGAGCAAGGTTGTCAGAGGGCTGTGCAGGCAAGCTGGGCAGTGTCTTGAGACCTCCCCCACGCCTGCTGTTTGAGCGATCGTAAAAATGATTAGCAAACCGCTAACAGTGCCAGCCAGCTGATCGTGTGGCCGGTAGCTGTGCTTTCTTCTGCTGACTTCGCTCAGCTCTTTATAGCCTAAGGAGCAATTCTTCGATCTCAGAGCCCGGTTTCTCTAGTCAGTGGCCATCTTGGATTGAAGCCTTCCACCACGAGGTGAGCGGCCAATTTGTAAGCCTGGGGCCATTTTATACCCTAAAGGACTTATTCTAAATTTCTAAACAGCTTCTTCCCAATGCAAGAGCTTGCCTTCTACAAATGGATCAGGATAAGGTTCAGGCAGAGCTTTTGCCCCCAGTGGATCAGTCTCTTAAGCCCAATAAGAGAAAAAGACGTAGTCAGCGCACCCAATCAGTCCAGAGGGAGGTGGCTGCTAAAATCAGAGCTAAGGCTCTAGCCCTTAAGAAGGAACTCAGGCTGAGTTGAAGGCAGAGAAGCACAGACATGCAGCCCTAGAGAGGCAGTTTAACAGAACAATTCAGCAGATGAGAGGACAACTGCAACAAGTTTCAGGCGATACCCGTGGGCCTAGCCAAGCCTTCCCAGAGGAGGAGAAGTTATATATGAGCCTTTTCATCCTCTGTCCTGGTCTTCTGGGGCCTTTGCAGAACAATCAGATCCTCAGGATCTCAGCAGATCTGGGGCCTATTTCCAACAGGCTTCTGGGCCCTATGCCCCCCCCTTCCTCCAGACCTCGAGCCTCTTCTCAATCTAGGCCTGAAGCCACCTTCACTCCCACAGCAGTGGGCCTTTGGCCTTCTGCCTCTACCTTTGAGCATAGGTCAGGGGATATCCAAGATGTAGTCTCATTAGCCATTAGGCAGGGATTGGCTGAAGACTTCAAGCAAATTCTTCAACCTCTGAAAGGGTTCAGGCCCTTCTCCCTTCTCAATCTATAAGTTCCTTGCCTCATCATCCTGATTTACACAGGGCCCAGGACCTCAGGGTCCATTCTTCTTTACCAGAATGGAAGGAGGTTGATGAGGAAGGAGGGGCTTCACCATCTGAACACAGTTACTCCTCTCGTTCAGAGCATGAAGAGGCTGAGATTTATGACCAAAATCTTTCAGAGTAAGAAGATTCTCGCCCAGAGCAGATATCCTCTGCATTGGTCTTCAAACTTATTCTCTTCAGGCCATTACTCAGCAAGGCCTTGGTCACTGCCAAGCTGTCACCGGAGGAAGTGGCTCCTGAGCCAAAAGGAGATCCCTCTGGCCAAGGAGACTTGCTCTTTTCCAAGCCTGTAGTGCATGCAGAGGTTTTGCCTTCTCCCACGTTGTTTCTGGACATGGTCAAGGAACAGTGCACTTCCCATTCGGCAGGTCCTCACCCATCTTCTCTAGATAAGCATTTCTACAATGTCAGCGCAGCCCTGGACAATGCCATGGCAGTGCCTTCTGTTGTGTTCCCTGACTGACTACAGTCCCCAATCTGGTCCGCATTCCTGGCGGGAGCACCGATCGCTCCCATTGGTTGATGCTGTTTGACAGCCGGCTATAAAAGGAGCTGTCAAACAACATCAGCTGTTGTCGCCAGCTGGCTGCCAGCCCAGCCTCGGCAACCGCAGCAACCCGTTATGCTTCGAATAAAGCAATGTTAACCTTTAGCTCCGTGTCTGCTTTGTGTCTCCTCCGGCTCCACAACACTGGCGACGAGGATGGGATACACAAATGAGAGGCAACTGAACTAAAACAGCCAAGCAAAGTCACTGTTAAAAAGAGCCCAAGCTGCTGAGAGCTGAATGTCAAAAGCCGCAGACGATCTCTGCACGTGCAAAGTTTTAAAAGCCTCCCTAGCTGAGGAGACAGACGCCGCCCGCCAGGCACTGCCACCGGCACTACAAAGAGCGTGAAGTTCAAAGCTGCATTTCGGAGGGCGACCTCCTCTCTTCCATTGATCTCATGGAGGCTTACCTCCATATCCCCATTTGGCCTCATCATCGCCAGTTTCTCCATTTCTGTTATCAGAATGCCCATTACCAGTATCAAGCACTTCTCTTCAGCCTTTCATCAGCTACGAGGGTCTTCACAAAGGTTCTGGCAGCATTGATGGCATCTCTGCATTCCATTCCAGTGAGGATCCAATGCTACTTGGACGACATGTTGATTCTGTCCTCCTCCATCCATGCGGCCCATCGCAATCTGCAAATTACCCTGTCATATCTCCAGAGCCACGGGTTTTCCATCAACACCAAAAAGAGCCAGCTCTCTCCCACAACCAAATTGCAACACTTGGGAGCAATCATTGATACCACATTGTGCCACGTTTTCCTGTCCCCAGCTCATGGAAAGAGCCTTCACCATCAATCAGATCCAACACCATCAAACTGTCTCCCTGTCGCTGCTGGGGAAGATGGTCTCCTGTATTGGCATTGTCCCATGGGCTCGGCTCCACTCCCCATCACTCCAATGCTTCCCTACCAATGAGCAGGAACCAGCCACTCATCCATCAAGGTCCTGCTTCTGCCACAAATCCAGAGATCTCTCAATTGGTGGTGTTCCCCGTCAATCTGGAAGGCACTCCTGTTCAGGGACCCAGACAGGCTAGTGATAACCACCGATTCCAGCCTCCTGGGTTGGGCTTCCCATATGCAGGGCCAGATAGCTCAGGGAGTTTGGTCCAGGTCAGAGCAGACCCTTCCCATAAATTGGCTAGAGCTCAGAGCCATTTTTCTGGCTCTGAAGCATTTCAGGCAATCAGTGACCAGCTCTCATGTTCTAGTCCTTATGGACAACATGGCCACAAAGGCTCACATCAACTGGCAAGGAGCAACGAGGTCCAAGGCCCTCATGAGAGAGGTTAACGGTTGGGGTTATCGGCAGAGAAACACCTGTTGCCAATCTTGGCAGACCACATCTCTGGGGTCAACAACTCCCAGGCCAACTGGCTCAGCAGGAGCCTAGTTGACCAGGCAGAATGGTCCATTCCTCCATCTCTATTCAGGGACCTTTCCCTCAGATTTGGAACACCGGAGGTGGATCTCTTCTCCATTCCTCAAAATGCCCAAGTCACCAGATTCTTCACTAGGGTGCCTTGCCAGGGAGAGGAGAGGACCAATGTTCTTCGGTGCAGATGGCCCAAGGATCTCCTCTACACCTTTCCCCCGCTTCCCATCATTCCGACAGTAATTCGGAAGATGTTGGAGGAACAAGTGGAACTCCTCCTCCTGACACCCTATTGGCCAAGGAGGCCCTGGTTTGCGGACCTGGTAAACCTATCTGTGGCTTCTCCTTGGAGGATCCCTGCCCATCTAATCTCCTTTCACCAGGGTGCTCTGTTCCATCCAGAGCCCCAGTGGCTCAAGCTGACCATATGGCACTTGAGCGGCAGTGGCTAAGGGAGGCTAATCTCCCAGAAAGGGTCATCCTCACTATCCTGGCATCTTGCAAACCTCTACAAGGTGCATCTATGATGCCACCTGGAAGGCCTTTTCCCAATGGTGCCTTAGGGAGGGTCTCTCTCCTGCTTCAACCCAGTTGGCAGAAGTTCTTAGATTCCTTCAGCATGGTCTGGAGAAAGGTTTGGCCCCCACCACCTTATGCAGGCAGGTTGTGGCCCTCTCCTCGATTCTCTCCTGGGGTTCGCTTCCTTCCTTATCCCATCACCCTTCAGTCAGGAGATTTTTGAAAGGCGCTTCTAACCTGCACCCACCGGTGGTTCACAGGTATCCTTTCTGGGACCTTCATGTGGTCCTTAATGACCTTACAAAGCCCCCCTTTCAACCCCTTAGAATGGTGTCTCTCCATTTCCTGACTCTGAAGGTAGTGTTCCTCATTTCCATCACTTCAGTCAGGCAGGTTTCCAAGCTCACTGCTCTTTCCATCAGACAGGACCTTTGTTCCTTTCACAATGATAGGGTTGTTCTCCATTTGGACCCCTCATTTATTCCAAAGGTTAACACCTGGTTTCACAGGTCCCAGGACATTGCATTGCCTGACTTCTGTCCCTCCTTCACTATGACTTAGAGTGGCAGTGGCACATGCTAGACGTAAGAAGGGCTCTTAGAATATACATTAAGCGCACTTCCTCCTTCAGGACGTCGGAAGCCATGTTTGTTTCCTTTTTCCCTTCTCACCTGGGGCACAAGGCCTCTTCTCCTACTATTAGCAGGTGGGTCAGGACTTGCATTGAGCAGGCCTACAAAGCTGTGGCCCTTCTGGTTCCCCGAGGTCTGACGGCGCACACTACCAGAAGCGCGGCTACTTCTGCTGCCTGGGCGACCCAAGCATCCTTGGAGGAGATTTGTCGTGCGGCCATGTGGATATCCCCATCTCCTTTCATCAGATACTACCAACTGGATGACTTTGCCTCAGCAACTGCAGCCTTTGGCAGATGAATGCTTCAACGAGTGATTCCATCGTCGGTGTAATGAGCTGGATGAGGACCCACCCGTGGATATGCAAGCTTTGTTATGTCTCGATCCTGGGCTCTCGATTCAGCATGGAGGAGAATGAGCGTTGGTAGAAGTTACCGTGAACACCCTTCCTATCTATGCTGTGAGAGAGCCCAGCCCCTCGCTTAATTCATCCGGAGAGGGTAAGACATTTCTGTATTCATTTTGTGCTTTCAGAGATACCTTTCAGTCTGTCAAGAATCTTCGCCAAAGCTGGGGTCTCTTCCGGGGGCTGACTTTTATATCTTAGTACGGACTCAGCTAAATGACATCATAGGAAGGAGTCAACCTATCCTGGTCTCTCTCGCAGCATAGATAGAAAGGGAATTCATGGTAACTTCTACCAATGCCCATTTTCACTGGCAGAGGCACTGCAGGCCAGTTCTTTGCTGTTTCCAGAGAGGACCTGCGGACCAGATCTAAGTACCCTGTGGGCCGGATCCAGCCCCCAGGCCTTGAGTTTGACATCCCTGTCATACACTAAAAGGGTCACCATCTCCAATACATACTATATAAACATGACAAAAATATAAACAAACAAATAAATAATACATACATGGTTGTGTGGTCTTCTCTGCCCCCATATAAGGCTGCAGAGCCACGTTTCGACCCCTTTCAGGAAGATCAAGAGAGGCTTTCCTCACTAATATCACTTTAAGCTTTCAGGAAAAAGATGACATATAAAAAACAATCAATCAATACCTGGGCAGCAAGAAAAAAATGATTTTTTTTTATGTTGATGCTGTTAAGTGTAAACATTAAAAAAGAGTCAATAACTAGTATTAAGAATAGGGGGAAATAAAATTACAACATCTGAGAAAAACAGTTGAGAAATCATAGGTGTATTTTGGCTACCTTATTGATGAATTATATCAATAGTTTTTTGGTATGCTACTGGTAGTAGAATTTTTGCAGTATAATTTAATGTGTTTAATGTGTGTTATTTTTCAGCTGAAATACTTAGCTGCCAGCACTAATATAAACAGCAATATTGAAATAAATTTAGATCATCTATCAACCCAATACCACAGACTTTCTTTCTTCTTTTTTTTTGCAGCCCTTGGAGCCCTCTCACAGAAATTGAGAAAAACTGAAAATCTTTTTTTTTTTTGAAATGGAAAATAGCTGAAAGCTTTACAGTAGCCCATGTAATAAAACCAATAATGCCCCCTTTAAATAATTCTGCCTATATATCACATAGTCCTGTCCACTTTGCAGTGTTCAGTTCTCCATAAGGATACACTGTGGCCACTAAAAAAATTCATCCCGCTTTTGGGGCTTGGTAAGTCATGTGATAATCAGTGGCGGGATTCAAAATCTTTACTACCAGTTCTTTGAGCATGGCTTGGTGAGCATGGCGTGGCTTGGTGGGCCTGACTTGGTGGGCATGGCAGGGGAAAGATACTGCCAAATCTCCATTCCCACCCCATTCCTGGGGAAAGGTTACTGCAAAATCCCATTCCCTCCCCACTCCACTAACCTGCTTCCCAGCTCTGTTCTCTTGTGCAGGGCAACAAAAGAAGATGCAGCTGATCAGCTGGGACTCAGGAGGCAGAGAATAGATGGGGGCGGGGCCAGTCAGAGGTGGTATTTGTCAGTTCTCCGAACTACTCAAAGTTTCTACTACCAGTTTTCCAGAACTGGTCAGAACCTGCTGAATACCACCTCTGGTGTGATTCCACATAATTACAGTGTATTCAAACTATCTATCCTTAGTTTGCTGTATGACCATCAATCACTATCAATAATACGAGATAAGTTGTTATCCATAGCATTTTGTTGAATTGGCCACCAGTTATAGCAAAAGTAAAGCCCAGATGGTTGCTAAATATCCTTTGGAATTAGGATCCTGAAATGCATAGCAACTGATTGGCAATTAGAATGGAATGTTATAAATTCATTCTAATAGATCTGAGGGAAGAAGGAAAGCTTGGCTTGTAGGCTATTGATCTTCTGTTATTTAGATAGAAAGAAGGCATAATGAAGAGGGAAGCAAATGATTATTTTCTGCAGTATTTCTGAAGCCAGAATTAGCAAACAGATTCAGGAGGAAAAATTAATTGATTTAATGTAGACCGTTGTCTACATAGGATTATATAAAATTCTTAAGCCATATATTTTTAATCACCCTCACTTCAAAGAATCCAAGATAATGGACAAAAATACTGATAAAATTGTATTCAAACACATAATTAATCCAAACAAACCTCCACAAACAAAATACAACATAAAATTAACAGATGTTTTTAAAAAATGTAAAAAGCAAGCAAACAGAGCAACATTAGAAAAGGGAGGTTTTGGGGGAAGGTGTCTAACTGTGTTAGAGAATGGAATGTATACTGAATATACTTAAATTCATTTCTGTTTTAACGACTGTGCCCAACTCTGAAAGCAAACGTATCTTTTGTTTCTGTAATGGACTAGCGAACTAAAAATCCAATGCAAATAAAGACTTATTATAGGGAGGAGAGAGTGGGGGGGAGGGAGGGAGGAAGGTAGAGAGAGAGAGAGAGAGAGAGAGGCTCTTTATAAGCTAATGTTATTAACTTCTGTCCCTATCACACAGCCTGCTGGTTTCCTTGATAATGTGTGGAATAATTTATGCATTTTAATGACTTGCATTGTTTTGATATTTGCAATTGTTCATTTCCGGCATTTCAGGAGTCAGCGGAAAGCAACATATTCTCTAGGATGCCATAATTACAAAGTAGATTTATTAAGCTGCAAGGTAGAAAATGTGAGAAGAGAGACACTGTCAAGGGAAAAGCAATGGTAAATCTGCTCTTCATATTTTCAGTAAGAAATTATTAAACATCTAAACACAGATTGCTTACAAACATTAGGAAGAACTGTGTCCAGAGGCTTATAAAGAGTGAAGAAGCATGACAGCACAGCAGAAACAAAAGAAGAAGCTAATGCAATGAGAAAAATCTGAAAAAAAAACAACCCATGGTTCTTGAGGAAAGTGCCAAGTAGATATCAAAGGGCTGGAAAGGGCTCCAATGATAATAAATAGTGGAGGAGGGTCAATTTTTGCATGGCCTCTGATGGACCCTCAGATTATTGATTTTCACTGAAACCATTTTATCACAAATTGTTCCACTGGAAAGGTTGATAAATGTGTTAATGGAATTGCGCAGAGTATTTGAAGGAAATGCTTCAAAAATACATTAGCACAAGCAAAGAATCTCTCCTCACAGCAGTAAATTCCCTCCGAATGCATGGCTGCTTCAAAATCTGTCCTCGGTGCTCTGCATGTGCATGGATTAATAATACCTATGCTGAGATCAGTAGCTGCCATGCAAGCATCCCAAAGGATGTTACTGCTCTAAATCTTCAGGCTCCACTCAGACTAGTATGATTTCTGAACATTTCTCCCAAATGTTTAACCTGCTATTTTGACTTTAAATATCCCCTGAAGCACGCAAACATATCCAATGATGTCACTACATCTTTATTATGCCCCCTGTAGCCCTTCAATAATTTTGTTTTAATGGCATCTGAGTGCAAAAAGTTTGCTGTCTTTGAAAAAGCAGGGGAGTTAGATAAGATCAGAAAGAAAGAGATGAAAATCTTAAAATTAAATGAAAAAAGAGGAGGTACAAGAAAATATAAAAAGAGAAGGTGTCTAGACAGAACAGTGGTACACTAGTGTTTTTGATAATCTGAGCAGATCAGGGGGCTGAGGAGCAGTCACATGATCTGGACAGGCCAACCACACCACTCTCAGTCCACCCTATTCCAGCTCCATCACTGTATCACACCTTGATGACCTCTACTACAAAAAAAAAAAACTGATTGGTGCTGTTCCATATCGTCAGACTTGAAACCCTGCATTCCTATTGGTTCGACTAACCTCTACCTGATTGGTCAACCCGGACGATCGTGATTGGCTCACTAAGAGTTTGCCGCGATTGGTTAATACCAAGCGTGGGAGACTCAAAGCAAAGTCATTGGCCGCTAAAGCCCCGGCGAGCTCTATAAAAGAGCCACCGTGGCTGCTATTCTTTTGAGCTGAATCTTGCCGATAAATAAAGAGCTGTGGTTACTGAACCGGAGTCTCTCGTCTTTATGAGCCCAACCCTTCGAACTTAACAGGTGCACTGTCAGCAATGACCCAATTCCATGTCTGTTGCTGACTCTCTGGATTACCTCCTCAGACAATGCACTCTGTGATTGCCTGATCCAGGAGAACAATCACATCACATCACCCTTGGTATACCACTGAGGCAGAAATAAAAAAAGGAGATACATAAAGGTAACCAGGAACACATTAGAGGATTCAAAGGCACTGTGAAAATTTCATAGTTTTTAATGTTTTGCTGGGTGGAACACCTGGTTTTCTCCTCTCTGGCCATGATGTGTGATCCTACTAGGAAACACAGTTTAGCAAAGTTTATAGAACCACAAATTTATCATTGTAAAGTTGGCTTTCTCTAAACTCTTGTCCTCCATATATATTTGACCCAAAGTGCTATTCAGCAGGTTCTGACCAGTTCTGGAAAACCAATAGCATAAATTTTGAGTAGTTTGGAAAACCGGCAAATACTACCTCTGACTGGGTATTTTACAGTATCCTCCCCTTGCCATGCCCACCAACCTACACCCACAGAACCCATAGTAAAAAAATTTGCACTGTACCACTGCTTTGACTACAATGTCTATGATGATTGTACCAGTTAAAGATAATGGGGACTACCACATAAGGCAGGCAAAGTAAACCAATATAAGCTATGTTTTCTGTTTAACCTCAAGAACTACTTTAAATAAGGAGATGGAAAAGAAAATTGATTATGAATTATCTTTCCTCCACGTCAGGATAATGAGCCCATCTTCTAACTCAATAATTTCCTATTACTTTGCTATGGGGCTATCCTAAGGCTGAAATCTTAAATACCTGTAAACCTATAAAAGAAGAGGAGGAAAGACAAAGCTAAGAATAAAAAAGAAAGAGAGAAAGGGATACAGAAATACAGTTGTGATCCTTACAAGAAACACCAATATTTTTAGCATTTATATTAAACATTTATATACAAAATGACATTTGTTCAGGAGAAGATAAGCTGTTAGGGAAAACATTATGAATAAGTTATACAAAATTATTTTAAAAATAAAGGTATGTTCAAGTCAAGTTTATGATTGAGACATCCATGCACTTTTTCCTTAACAAAAGTTTGTTGTTGCTTTCTTCTAATATAGTTTTCCAAGTTGCAAATCTAATATCTAACCCTTGATTCCTCAGATGGACCTCTACCCAAGTATTAGCATATCTAGAAAAGAGGATGCATCTCTTTAATGATCCAACCAAATTGCAAATCACATTTTTGAACATATTTTACATTGGATGCATTTGTAATACAATGCAAGGAACTCTAACCAGTGTACAGTATATAGATAAGTGTGCAAACATAAATCAATATATTGGTATATCAACAAGTTCAATCAATATATCGATATATCAACAAGTTTAACTCTATAGAGGCTGAATAATTCAATATATACTAAAGATAATATTGGAAAGAAGCAAATTTCACATCTGACATGCAGATCTACATAATAAAACAGTCAAAAAATACTTGACAATTACTTTCAAAAACTTGTGAATTGCTCATCAGATAATTAATATCTCAACAAGCTCAAGATGTATCTCTGCAACAAACACAGAGGATAAGTAGTAGTTAGTTGGGTAACTGAGGGATCCCCATTATTTGAATACAGAGACTTTGTCTTTCTATATAATGAGAACCTTTCCAAAATTGTTATGGCAGGGATTAGAAACATGTGGCTCTCCAAATGTTGCTCATTTATAATATTCTGAAGCCTGGCTGAGATATGCAATTCTAAATATGCTTGTTGCTGTAATTCAGCAATATCACTGAGTCAGAGGTGGCTAAAAGTAAACTGGGACTACTCCACCACTTTTAATTAAAGTCAAATGTTCTGGCTTATTTGACAGGCATCCAGATTCCATAGTTTTCAGAGCTGCAAATAGATCAAAAAAATAAGCAGCTTTTCACAATCAACAATTTTCTAGAATAGAACTGACAACTAAATAGTTAAAATTCTAAAGTGAAAATCATAATTTTGCAAGTACATTCAAATTAATGTTCAGGAGCAAGTAACCAGAAACAGGAATTGAGTTCAAAGTACTAAAAGTTTATTTCATGCTATGTATACACAAGAATGTGATCTATAATGGTCAGGTCAAATTGGCGCTAGATAAGAGTCAATAGAATTCACAGGGGGCTGATTATAGAATCAAGAAAATATTGAAGAACAAAAAGTTAAACAATACTTGCAAAAAGCAGAGCTACCCCAAATACCTGAAGATATTAAAATAATGTTAGAAGGGAAAATAACAATGATGGAATTGACAGAGGTGTTAAATAGTCAAAATATTTTAAAGGTTCCGGGCCCAGATGTGCTATCCACAGAATTTTACAAGACTTTACAAGAATCTTTAAGTATTTCAATGCTTGAAGTCATGAATGAGGTTTAGTCAAAAACTAAAATACCTAATTTTACGTTTAGAGGCCTATATTACTCTTATACCAAAAGAGAATACCAACCTACAACAAATAAAAAATTATAGACCTGTGTTATGTCCCACCTTCCAAAATAAACGGATAAGGCTGAAAGCAGCAGTCCTCGCAAATAAAGGCAGCAAACAGGAATCTTCACTGATAACAGCTGTAGTTAGCCTCTACAAGATAGTCCAAGTTAATAGTTCCAAGGAAATAAATCCAAGTCCCAACAAGATATTTCAGGTTTAAATCCTCCAAGCCAAAATCTTCGGTTCTCCTTGCAAACAGTTTGTTCCAGACAAAATGCAAAGTCATCTCTCTCCCTTTATAGAGCAGCAGCTAATAATTAGTCTAATTACTGATCTGCCCTCCTCCTGTGCTCCCGTTGGTTTCTTCTCGTAAGGAGACGCCTGCTTCTGACATCCACCCAGCAATCATCTAAATTATTATTTTCACCTGACGTCTCTATAAGTTCCTCATTGTCAGCCGTTCCCGGCTGATAACCTGATTGAGAAGCAGAGGAGGTTGAAGGTTCAGGCCGATCCTGCAAATCAAATGTGTCCTCCCTTGTAACATTCTCATTCAAAACTGCAAGCAAAACTGTTAGGACTCCCTTTTGAAATTCAAACAGTCATTTCACGATCAAATCAAACTAAAGGGAGTAACGTTCTCATTCAAAACTGCAAGCAAAACTGTTAGGACTCCCTTTTGAAATTCAAACAGTCATTTCACAATCAAATCAAACTAAAGGGAGTAACGTTTCCTGGTTCTGACGTCAATCCACGATCTAACAGTCATCAGATTCAAAGTTCCTAACAGGATTGGACCTTCCAATCACAACAGACCTGTATCCCTGCTAAATGCAGATTACAAAACTTTTGCCTCAATAATGGCAGAAAGACTTAAAAGATAATTGAATAATTTTATAAACACTGATCAAAATGGATTTCTGCTCGAGGCAAATTAAAGATAATATGAGAATAATTTTGAATACATTGGATACTATGAAACACATCCAGAAAAGCAAATAGCTTTGGTATTTTGGTGGTGGAATAGATTTCGAAAAATGGCAGAAATTATGATCTCAAAATTATAAATCAACAATGTCGGCAGCATATAAAGAGAATTTGTATAAGATGTTTTACAGGTGGCATTTACCCCCAGCAAGAATAGCAAGGATGTTCAAGGATAAATTGGTAAAATGTTGGAAATGTCATCAGATACCTGGATCATATTACCATATGTAGTGGACGTATGTGGAAGCCAAAAGATACTGGACTAAAATTCATACATGGCTGGAAAAAATGACAAAACAGAATATAGACTTGAAATCAGAGATATTTTTATTGAGTATATTACCTGAAGGATACAGTAGAGAATTGATATATTTGATTAGTTTTTTAACAGCAGCTAGAATTGTATTTGCCAAAAACTGGAAAAATGAAAAAATTCCGATAAAAGAGGAGATGATAAAGAAAATAATGGAATGTGAGGAGATGAGTAGATTTACACTGGCAATTAGAGAGCAAGAAGAAAAAGAATATTATAAAATATGGGATTTGTTTTATCAACGGTTAGATAGAAAAACAGGAAAATGAAATATAATATAAATATAATACAACAGTAAATATAATGCAATAGTAATGATATGTTATAACTTATTATTCTAGAAGGTATTATAATATGAATTAGAACTTGTAAAAGTTGAAGTTTGCTCGAAAAGAATAATGCGAATTTGAAATTAAAGTCTAATGATGAAATAATAATAATAATATAATGTGACATGGAAATTTAATTAGTATAATATAAATTTAAATTTAAGGGGGAAAGACTATTGATATTGTGCACAAGAAATATGTATCAACCGATACACTGTACAACTGAAATAATTATTTGTTGTTGTGTTTTTGTGTTTGTGTATGTTTGTTGTTAAAAATAAAAAAAATGTTAAAAAAAGAATTCATAGGGGGCTGGACTTGCAAACTGATGATGCCTTTGACCCCACCCACAGGCTCAATCGGCTCATCTCCTACATGATACTGTGTAGAAAGTTATATTTTTTTTACAATAACGTCACAGGCATGACACAAGCATTACCTTCCCTGGAGTTTGGATCCACTAAGGTTTCATATCTCTCACTATAGTGGTAGTCACAGCTGTAAAGTTATGGGGCTAGTTGTTCTGATTAGCCTGAGATCTGACCCTAGCAGTTTCATAAAGGTTATCATGAGAATCAGACTGCCCTTGACTGTTTGTTTCAAAATGTGCTCGATTAAGGTTATCAAATATAAGAACAGGAAAGGAGGATACAGAGAATGAAAAGGAGAAGAAATGGCAGAGAGGGGAGAGGAGGCTATACTGATTGTTTAACTTTGTCACCCATAACAACAATTACAGAGAAAAATGTTCAACCAAAAATGTACTTATATTTTATATACCTATGTATGTATAAAATTAGCAATCAGAAAGACAAAGCGTGCGATCACTGAACTGGTTGTTATACCAGTGGAATCCCACCCCTGAATACACCTGTCACTGTAATCCAATAGATTTGGATGGGCTCCAGAAAAAATAATTGGAAATAATATCATGCATAAATATACTTTTAACCAGCCCAACTGCTGAAATATTAATTTGCAAATATTTTAACCATCTAACAAAATTTAGTCGAACAATGGAAAGAATGATATCTGTCTTAAAGCCAATAGAATTATTCATTTCTCATTTTTATTATATAAAGATTGGATGGATTTTGTTTCCTAAAATGGAGTATAAAAAATTCAGAGAACAGAAATCAATTTTAGGAAAATATTTAAGGATTTGGCTCAAAAAAAAAAAAATTATAATCTTACAAATGATTAAAGATACCCCTTTTCACCAGCTTTTTTCCTGTCTCTAGTACCAAGCCCTATATTTTCACAAGTTTTCAACAAAATTTCCATAAGGCTGTGATAAATCTTTTTTGGTTTAGAATAAGAACTTTTATAAAGTGTACTGATTTGAATTGGACAGGACAATATAAAAAACTCAGAACAATCTCAATATAACGGATGCAGGAGGCCAAGAATAAAATCAGCAAGAGACATTAAGATATTTTCTCAAATATGAAAAAACGCTACTTGCAGTTTTGGACATCATTATTGTCATCTGAATATAATTTTATTTTGAACATAATTGATAGGAGATCATAACTTTCCTACATCTGCAATGTTGGCGCTCTTTTGATTGGGACAAAAGAGAAATCTATCTTAAAAATGTCCTAAAATTTCCATGGGTGGGAAATGCTTCCTAGAATGATCCCAAAAGTATTAAATTGTTTAATGGTTGGAATTTTAAGTAGCAAGTTTCTGATGTGTTGATTCAAAGGTTGTGGCCATTTAATCTAGTGGTTCACTGCTATATATTTTTTATTATTCTATGCAGTGGTTATGCAAAAAATGTCTGTTTTGTTTTAAAAGCTATTTCTTCCCTTTTTGATCCCAAGATTATCCCCTTTTTTTTGTACATATGACAAATTGCAAGGATGAAATTATAAAAAAAAAAGTTGAAGTCAACAAAAATAATAATCCAACCAGAAGCAACTTTTGGATCCTCCAGATGCATTCAACTACAGTGCCCATTATTTAATTAAAATTTTTGAGAAATGAAACACCTGGGAAAAAAGCTTAAGAAATCCTGTTTTATGATTAGTAGCTAAACAAGTTAGGTTACACAGAGATGCTCCTACAATAAACAAAGCTTCAGTGGGCTTCACTGCCCATGTATAATATCTGATATCTGATAAATAAAAATCTAGAGTTATAAGATTTATTCAAGGACTTTGAGTGCAGCTCTTTTTAATACTGCTACAGAAATCTTAATGGATGTGTAGCACCCTTTGTTTAAAAATCTTAAATGAGTAAGAATCTTCCATCTTTCAAACAAACATTAGATTCTACAGAAAACCAATTCAATATCCTCTAATGTTACTCAATAACTGTCATTATATAAGAAGGAGGAGCAATTAGCCTATTGGCCTGACCTTCTTTCTCATGTCTATTATCATCAATTACATAACTTTCTGCATACTGAGAAAATAAAGTAGTAGGGTTGCAAACTACTTTAGGGAGGACGAAGGAATTCTCCCCATTCTTGCAGCTTGCTTTTTCAAGTTTGGTGAAAGGTAAGCGTAGCAATGCAACCAAAGGAAGAGTATAGCTAGCACACTTTTTATATGCCTATTTTTCCACTTATCTTTCTACCAAAAAATAATCTGTCAGGTATTTAAAATCTTTCATCATCATCATCATCATCATCATCATCATCATCATCATCATCAAAATACTTTTAGAATTATATTTACTCATCTATCATGCGTATTTATATCCTAACTCTAACCACCTTTTTGAAAAAGAACCATTTCTAAAGTGATATTCACCAGTCTCTATGGCTCAATCATTTTTTCTATACTCCCTCATCTGATTCTGATCCATTCATTCATGTCACCTAACAGAACAGTTTTACCCTAGATTTCATTCATTCAGAACATTGCACAATTTCCCACAAAATCCATCCTTTGTTCTTCCATTAGCACATTCATTGGAGTGTACCATATAACTGCCACTCACCTCTATGGTTTCTTTCTTTCATACACACCCACAGTCTAGATGGCACAATTATACTTTCTGAAAATCATTTTAGCCCTTTCATTCATCACTAAAGCCATATCTCCATTTTCCTGCATGGATTCTTCAAGTCCATTTCACCAGAACAGATTCATTACATTTTTGCCATTTCTATTTCTATTTCTTTCATTCCATTTGCTAATTCATGGTCTTCACCATTCAGACTCTGACATTTCAAGTCACAAACTTCCATTTATCGTGGTTATCATTAGATGGCCCAATATGTAAAGTATAACTACTGTATCATGGCTTTTTTTCAATTAAGACTTTCATATAATATTTTTTCAATAATAAAAAAGTTGCAAACAAACCTTATTTGTATCTGTGCACAATACAACCTTATTTGGTAATGATTAAACAGTACCAATCATTTTAGGTACATTTTGTCCAATGTGCATAAAGCGCACAAAGCTCAGCTTACCTCAAGCATGGTCATGTTATTGTCTGCAACATTAATCCAAGTATTATTTTGCAAGCTAATATACAATTTCTAGAATCCCAACAATTTAGTCATTGGACTAGGTAGAAAGCAAAAGAAGTAAAAGGAATGTGTGCCTCACTAAGGAATATATAATTGGTTGAATGACTATAAAAATCCCCTTTTTAATACTGCTGGATCCCTGGATTATTTTCCAAAGGTTTACATGGTCCAGAAATATTGCAGATTTGATTAATGACTACTTGGAACAGAAAATCAAACTGAGAATTGTTTTAAAACCAATAGTTCAAAGTATCTAGAGATACTGTGATAAAAAAATTTTTTAAAAAAATACTTCACTCTAACTCTACTCAATCCTACATGAGGAGACTGCAAAATTTTTTGAAGCTTAGGGTATTCTCTAAGCACATTAAATCTTCTGAATTTACTGGATGTGTAACTGTAAGTCATCAATCCTAAACACAGCATCAAATTTCAGAGCATGAATAATGGAACACATGGGGGCCGTATATTTCATGACAGGATTTAACTTACTGGATTTACTATCCTTTGGGTATATGTGTTTCCATATTCAATCAACTGAATCTATTCAAAATCCAAAGATTGTCAATTTCCAAAGAACTGAAATATGAAGAATGACTAGGTCAATTGCAGAATAAATGAAAATACAGCCTGTATATTTCCATTGACTTTCTTATGAAAATAAGCAGCTCAGTCAGCTTTAGTCAATTTAACATAATTGTTCAGTTTAGTTCATTAGCCCAGTTTCCATCTAATGGTGGTAAAACAGTATGGAACTTTCTGAAGCAATTTTTAGCGCCTGCCTATTCTCTAATTTTAGAAGAATGAATCCAAGTCAGAGGTAGTATTCAGCAGGTTCTGACCAGTTTTGGAGAACCGGTAGTGGAAAATTTGAGTAGTTCAGAGAACCAGCAAATACCACCTCTGACTCGAGATTTTATAGTATTCTTCCTCTGCCACACCCACCAAGCCACACCCACAGAACCAGTAGTAAAAATTTTTGAATCCCACCACTGATCCAAGTGCTTATTAAAATGAAATGTTAATAATGTTATGTCTAAGAAATATAGACTATATTTCTGGTATAGACTAAGCAGTATTTCTGGCCAAGGACTCAAAGGTTTAATCATGGTTTGTGTTACTCAGATTAGTTTTTTAGTTACTTGGGATTACAGTTATTTAGATATGCAAAATAACTTCTCAAATGTAATGCTTACTGATAGGCAGGCAATTTAAAGTTTTTAAATTGGCTAGTTTAGGAATGAATACTTTTTGAGATTTCCCCCAAATGGTTCTTATTCTGTCAAAGGAATGATCTGCACAAAGGAAGTTATTGCATTTCCTCTATTTGCTTTATAACTATGCTTCAATTTATTTTTGTTTTGATTATAGTTGAAGTTTCTATATGCATGTTCTAAATTCTCAGAACAAGGGATACGGGATATGCATTCCAAACCTCTTGTTGATATAGTTTACATATTAACAAACATCCACAAGATTAATTGTCAAAGGACAATTTTATTAGTATATGTGTTCCATACTAGCAGGCTTGTAGGCCTGCATTCCTATTGGTCCAGAAAAGCCGGGCCGTGGTTGGACAAAACTAAGCGTTCTAATTGGTTCTTATTCTGATTGGGTAAAACCAAGCACGGCAAGCTCAAATGCATGTCATAGGCTGCCTAGCTGCAGCCAGCTCTATAAAAGGAGCTGCCTCGGCTGGGAGTCTTGTCTCAGTATCTGGTTTCCTAATAAAGAGCTGTTGTCACTATTTCGAGTCTCGTCTCTCCTTGGGACCCACCGCCCAGACTTAACACTGGCGACGAGGATGGGATACTGAGACAACAGAGCTGACTAGCACGTGGCAGAGAGCGCATAGACGACCTGCAAGATGGCCAGCAGCACCGTGCCACCCGCACCATTCAATCCGGCCAGCGAGGACTGGGAGTCCTACATTGATCATTTCCAAATGTTCTTGGAATCAAACAACCTGAAGGATGCCACCAGCAGCAAGAAGTGAGCGGTTTTTCTAACACATTGCGGATCCGCCGTTTTTAAAATGGCTAAGGTGCTCGCGAAGCCAACAGACATCAAGACCATGGATTGGGATACCCTAGCTCCCATCCTCCAGAACCACTACGCCCCGGCGGTGCCGATTCTCATCCATCGGCATGACTTTTACCAGAGGGATCAGCGCGAGAGCGAATGCATTGGAGAGTTCATAGCCAACCTGAGGGACCTAGGAGGCTTGTGCGGATTTGCCAATCTAGATGAGGCCATGCGTGACCGAGTCATCCTCGGCCTGAAAGACCCAACTCTCCAAAGCAGACTGATGGCTAAAGGAGACATCTCCCTCGCCGACGCCGTAGCCAAAGTGACTGCAGCCAAGGCCACCCATAAGTCAACGGCGCGAATGCGGCGTTCGAACGGAAATGACTGCCAACCCACCAGAGAGACAGCAACCGCAGCAGACAAACACGCAGCATCCACCCACCATGGCAACATCAAATCCCCCTCTGACAGCGAAGAGGAAGAAATTCACAGACTTCAGTCGGAACGTGAGCGACGAGACCGATGCAGTCGTAAGTTGAGTTACCAATGTGCCGGCTGTGGAGGAAATCATCCACGTTCCGAATGCAAGTTCCTGGACGCTGTTTGCCGTTTTTGCTAAAAATGAGGGTATATTGCCAAAGTATGCCGTAACAAACGAAATTCCAGCCCCCGGCGATTGGGAAACAACCCAAGAAGAAGAGATGGCACCCCCACCATAAACCAGGACTGCCATAATGACAGCTGATGGAACTGGGACAGCTGACCCAGGAAGTTCGTCGAGGCACCCAGAAGAGAAGAAACGCACCAAACAGTCACCATCGGCCACGCTTCATCAATAGACGCACGAAAGATATGTGTAGAGGTCAACATCGAGAATCAGCCTTGCACCATGGAGGTAGACTCCGGTTCCTCCCTCTCTATGGTCTCCTGGAGGACCATCAAAAGACTAATTCCCAACATCTGCCGCAAAGAACTTAGCGACCAGAAGCTAACATTAAGAGACTATCAAGGTAATCACATTCCAGTCGTTGGTACTGGACATTTTCAAGTCTCATTCAGAAACCACACCACCATCCTACCACTCACAATCATCGATAAACACAGACCCAGCCTACTCAGGTTGCAGTGGTTCGCACCGTTGGGGATCGAGATGGCAGGCATCAACCACACAGAAGACGGAAACTGGGAAACAACGCTCATCCAGGACTTCCAAGAAGTCTTCAGTGAACATCTAGGCAAGTACAAGGGGTCCCCTATCTCCTTTAATCTCAGCCCTAACATTGCTCCCATCTGTCTCAAGCCACGCCGAGTGCCTTTTGCACTCAAGCCTAAAATAGACAAACAATTCGACAAACTAATAGCAAAGGCGTGTTAGAACCCATCGATCATGCCCGTTGGGAGACCCCAATTGTCACCCCCATCAAACCCGATGGCTCCCTGAGAATTTGTGGTGACTACAAGGCCACCCTCAACCACGCATTGCAGCAGAGCGCCTACCCGGTGCCAGTAGTCCAACATCTCCTGCACTCACTAGGGGGTGGCAAGATCTTTGCAAAGCTCGACCTGGCTCAAGCTTATCAACAACTGCCAGTCGATGCTGAAACTGCCAAAGCCCAAACAATAGTGACACATAGAGGGGCGTTCAAATGTAACCGGCTCCAGTTTGGGGTCAGCATCGCACCGGGCATTTTTCAAAGTCTAATGGAGAGATTGTTGCAGGGAATTAAAGGAGTCGTGTCCTATTTCGACGATGTCCTGGTAGCAGCCCCTACCAAAAAACAATTGGAAAAATGACTGAGGGCAGTCCTACAGAAATTCAAAGACACTGGCCTCAAGGTGAAAAAGGAAAAGTGCCAATTATGCACTGAAAGGGTTGAATTTCTTCGCTACCTCCTTGACAAACAAGGAATTCACCCCACAGATAAAAAATTGAAAGCCATCAAAAACACCCCCAGACCAAAGAACAAAATGGACCTCCAAGCTTTCCTCGGACTCATTAATTTCTATAACATTTTTCTACCCCAGAAAGCGACTGTCGCAGAACCTCTGCATAGACTCCTTGATAAAAAGGCTTCCTGGATATGGGGACGGCGAGAAGAGCATGCTTTTCACCAGATAAAAAACCTTTTGACTTCAGATGCAGTCCTCGTGCAATACAATGAAATGCTACCTCTGACTGTTACTTGCGACGCATCGCCTTTCGGAGTTGGCGCCATCCTGAGCCACGTTTTACCAAATGGAATGGAAGCCCCATTTTATTCTTTTCCAGAACATTGTCCAAGCCAGAGAGGAACTATAGCCAGCTGGACAAAGAAGCCCTCGCCATCGTTTCAGCAGTAAAGAGATTCCACGAATACATTTATGGTAGGACATTTTCCATTATTACAGACCATAAGCCCCTACTTGGCATATTGGCGGGTGACAAACCCACTCCACACATCTTGTCACCTAGAATGACAAGATGGTCTGAATTTCTTGTCACTTATAATTACAAATTGATACATCACTCTGGCAAGACAATCTCACACGCTGACGCCTTAAGCCGCTCCCTCTTGCCAGACTTGCAAGAAGACCCAGCACCCACATTACCAGTCTTGCAAATTAAAATGATCCCCATGCCACCAGTAACCACGCAAGACATCTCCCATGAAACTAGGAAGGACAGACGCTTGGCACGAGTTCTCAGCTGGGTGAAGAGGGGATGGCCAGAAACCGAGCCAAACGAACTTTTTAAACCATTTAAAAACCGGCAAACTGAACTCTTTTCGCAAAAAGGTTGCATGTTGTGGGGAGACTGGGTAGTAATACCAGAGACACTACAGAAAAAAGTTTTAGACTTGCTGCATGATGGGCACCCTGGTATTGTGCGCATGAAAGCCCTGGCCAGGAGCTACGCTTGGTGGCCAGGCATGGACAAGCAAATTGAAGCCTGGGTCGCTGCTTGTAACAGATGCAAAGAGACTCGCTCGGCTCCCCCTAAGGCCCCACCATTAGAATGGGAAACACCCAGAGGCCCTTGGTTGCGCATCCATATTGACTTCACAGGACCAACCAAGGGGCACACCTTCTTAATCACTGTTGACGCTTATTCAAATTGGATCGAGGTGAGCACAATGAAGACAACCACCACAGAACCTGTCATCAAGAAATTAAATAGACTTTCTGCAACGCATGGTCTGCCAGATGTTATCGTTTCTGACAATGGACCACAATTTACCGCCTTAGCTTTTGAACAATACTTGGCAGACCGCAGCATCCGACATGCATTGACATCGCCAGCTCACCCGGCGGTGAATGGTAGAGCTGAACGCCTGTTTCAACTTACAAAAAAAACTCTGCACAAAATGGAACATGGCAACATCCACGAGAAGATCACCAGGATGCTTCTTCTACAACATATCACAGCAAATACCACCAACAAGAGCCCAGCAGAGCTATTAATGGGCAGAAGACTCAGGTCACCTCTAGACTGCCTGCACCCTGCTTATACTCCAGAAAAACCCCTTGGTTCCAGCAGCAAGCACCGCGCCTTCAAGGTAGGAGACACTGTATTTGCCAAAAACTTTACAGGGGACCCACTTTGGATCCCTGCAAAAATCACCCAAGTCACAGGCCCCCGCTCCTACCAGCTCGAGACCACCGATGGGAGGTCATGGAAACGTCATATTGACCAGCTAAGATCCAGGCTGGCCGCTTCCCCCGTCATAGACTCTAACCAAGAAATCAGAGGGGGGGGGGGCAAAACCTCAAGTTCAGAAAATGAACGAACATCTGTACAAGTAGAACACCCCCCACAGACATTAAACGAAAACCAACAATACTTACCAGCCAGAAGGGAGTCACGGCAGATGGGCACTTTGCCTGATAGCAGCGGCCGGACAAGCTCCACCAGCCCAGAGAGCCTAGGTGGGAGCAGCAGAGCAAACAAGTCAACTGACCCGGAATCACCAGGCGGGAGTCGCCGCCAGAGGACCGGCTCACCCTTCCAGGCAGTTCCATCTTGCAGCTTGAGAGTGACGCAGAGCCCGTCCGAACCTGACGATGACCAGAGACATTATGAACCGCGCAAGTCAAGTAGGCAGGTCCGAAGACCCGCCTACTTACGTGACTACGTTACCCCGCCCCTTGGACAGAACCAAGAGGGGAGGGGTGTTCCATACTAGCAGGCTTGTAGGCCTGCATTCCTATTGGTCCGGAAAAGCCGGGCCGTGATTGGACAAAACTAAGCGTTCTGATTGGTTCTTATTCGGCCGCCGCGATTGGGTAAAACCAAGCGCGGCAAGGTCAAATGCATGTCATAGGCTGCCTAGCCGCAGCCAGCTATATAAAAGGAGCTGCCTCGGCTGGGAGTCTTGTCTCAGTATCTGGTTTCCTAATAAAGAGTTGTTGTCACTATTTCGAGTCTCGTCTCTCCTTGGGACCCACCGCCCAGACTTAACAATATGACTCTTGTCACTCCATGCAACTACTGTTCC
Organism: Pseudonaja textilis; assembly: GCF_049901715.1. Lineage (NCBI taxonomy): Eukaryota > Metazoa > Chordata > Lepidosauria > Squamata > Elapidae > Pseudonaja > Pseudonaja textilis. The sequence continues at coordinate 94,784,508 of NC_142008.1, forward strand.
ACAGAACTTGGAACAATCATTGACCTGATATATCTGAGCATGAAACATTTTACTTTTGACTGTATGAAAGTTTCCTATCCTATTAAAAAATCTAGAAATAATGTTACCTCAAAAATTAGGATTCCCCTTCAGGCTTGAAATCAGCATATTAGTTATAGTTATCAGAATAACTATATTTTGAACATTAAATACTCCATAAAATAGTTTTAATTGTAAGCTGCAATAGAAATAATATATAAAGTCATAAAGTTATAACTAGGCTATAGGACTGATCTGGAGAACTTGCATAGATAAATTTGTATGTATACAGTACTGTTTCTCCTAAAGTTAAAGTGCAGAAGATTCGAAGTCTAGCATTCCTAAATAGTATTGGAAAAGATTTCTATCTTAATTCCTGAAGAGTCATTATTAGTCATACACTGAGATTGGTATACAAAGAAACAATGTTCTCACTTAACACAAGGCAGATATCTAGAAGGAGAGCTCATCAAATTTGCAGACCATGCTGAACTGGCAGGAATACCCAATACACCAGAAGGTAGACTCAAGATCCAGATGGATGTTGACATGCTTGAACACTGGATTCTATCAAACAAAATGAAATTCATGTAGAGAAAAGTACGGTTTTACACTTAGGCAAGAAAAATCCAAAGTACAGATAAAGCTTAGATGAAACCTGACTCAATAGCAGTAATTGTGAGGAGGATCTTGAAGTCCTAGTGGATGATCACTTAAATATGAGCCAGCAGTGTGCTGCTGCAGCCAAAAAAAGCCAATGCAATCCTAACTTGCATTAACAGAGGGATAGAATCAAGACCACGTGAAATATTGTACTGCTTTATAAAGCCTTAGTAAGACCATAGAATACTGCATCCAGTTTTAGTCACTGCATTATAAAAAAGACGCTGAGATTCTGGAAAAAGAGTAGAAAAGAACAAAAGTGATTAGGGAGCTGGAGGCTAAAACATATGAAGAAAGGTTGCAGGAATTGGGTATGGCTAGTCAAGAGAAAAGAAGGACTAGGGGTGACATGATAGCAGTGTTCCAATATTTGAGAGGCTGCTACAAAGATGAGGGGATCAAACTATTTTCCAAAGAACTGAAAGGCAAGACAAGAAACAATGGACGGAAACTAATCAAGGAGAGAAGCAACCTGGAATTAAACAGAAACTTCCTAACAGTGAGATCAATTAGCCAGAGGAATGCCTTTCTTTCAGAAGTTGTGGGTATTTCATCACTTGAAGCATTTAAGAAGAGACTAGACAGCCACTTGCCTGGAATAGTATAGTCTCTTGCTTGAGCATGAGGTTGGACTAGAAGACTTTCAAGGTCTCCTCCACTTCTATTATTCTACATACTTCATTTTGAGGATTCTAGACTAGCTTGCTCTTCAACATATTCATCTTTCAGCATATTAGTACTTAGAGTTATTCCTGCCCAGAACCAGATTTTTATCTGCTACCAGTAAACCTGAGGCTTTTAACAGAACGATTTGGGGGTGATGAATATATCAGTTGTGAGTGCAATCTGTTTACAGCAAAGGAGAAATAAGGCAGATCATTTGCTACTGAGTGATTCACCCAGTTCTGTTAATGAAATGACTCGTCCAATTAATCCGCCTCTCTTTATTGTCCATTAGCATACGCTACTTTAGATATATAGGAGGTTAACACTGTCCTTAAACATCCAGAGAAAATAATCCATTTTGCAATGTCAGCCAATAAGTTCCAACAGCAACAGCAATTATAAAATGTAGTGTATACATTCATGTGAATATGGTGCCTATGGACTTGCTCGGGGACAACACATAATCATGGGGCTGGTTAGCCTCCTGAAGTTCTCCCTTTGATTTTTAATTCATTTTAACATTGGTTTAATCATCCTGGCTTATATAAAATCCTATCTGTCATATACTGGTTTTATCATTTAATATTTTATTATATACTACCCAGAGTCCGTCTGTGAGGGAGATAGTTTTAAAATTCAATAAATAAATAAAAATATCTGTATCTCTATCTGCGTAAGTTAGAAAAGGATTACTTTTCAAAAGTCCTCAAAAATCTGAAAACATATTCCCCCTCCCAAATGTTAATGTAGTATTCTCTGTAGGCAAGAAATGGGACAAAGAGAAAGACGATATTAAAGACAACTATTTCTGAATGTATCGATACAAATATCTCCACCAGCTTTGTTTTGCCACAAAATGGGAGTCTACTCAACCTTCTAGTCAGGTCTACTTAGGTAGACTGCCTCATTATTCACAAACATTTTTTTAAAGAAGCTAAGATTTGGGAGATGAATTAGAAGGATGCAAATGTCAGAAAGGATAGGAGCTACTGGGTTGATACTGACAAAGCAACCAAAAAAAAAAAAAATCTTCATAAACAATGCCTTTTTGAATTCTCCACCTCTCAAAACCAAGCTCACATGAAATGACAAGTCTATCGATTAGATGAGAACTGGAAACTAATCCTGAGAGAAAAGTGGATAGATTTCAGAAAGAAGTAGAGAAGGAGAAGCCAAAGATATCCAGAGTTTTAGTTAAAAAAAAGAACAAGAATTCTTGACAAGTTGTGAGACTTTATTGCACTTTATTGAAACAGAAGATTCAAATGTTTTTTCAGCAATACTCAATCTAAAATTAGATCTTAGACAAACCAGGAAACTACATCTATGTGACTGGCCCTACTCCAGTGATAAAAAGCTGTTAAATGTAAAGTATGAAAACTCTGTTGCCATTCATTGACCACAATTCAAGAAATAGTGACACTATTATATAAATGTTCCCTAGGTATGAACTTCAAAAATTGCCCAGCTCCTATGATAATTGCTGAGATTTCTGAGAGTTGACACCCATACATCTTGAAGTTATCCAAACTGGGAAAGACTGAATATCTGAGACAAAGTTCTTAGAGTCAAGAGGTGGAAATATAATGTCTGTCGACTACATAGATCCTTTAAAATGTGCTTCCCCGTTGTGGCAGCTCTGTGGATATTCAAGACAATTTTGAGACCTGCATTTTCTAATACTCTGATACTTCCACAAGTATCAGGTATCAGATTCTGGAGGATTTCCCCACACCCACAGATCAGTAAATTACAGTTTGTGGAATAAATATTTATTTCATATGTTAAATTGAACCATATTCTCCACTATAACCTTTCCATCTCAATGTTGTAAATAAATTACCCCTGGAAATGTCAAGTTTAGGTTATAATGCAGAGAGATTTAACTTGCACCTATGTGCAGAACTCTGGTTAATTCTTGGATTAAGGGCTGTACACCTATTCAGATCTTTATATGAACGTGTGAAGACTGAAACTGTAGGAGATATTCATGGAAGTCTTGTCATCCACATTCTTATTAGAACCGGCTTCCGTTCAGATATTAAATAATTTAGCAAAAGAGCCAAAATGCTTTTGAAGCCATTTTGATTCAAAGTCATTTAGTTATGAGAAAAAGAAGATGGAAATTAGGCAGTGCAAAACAGCACAAATCTATTTCCATCCTAATTACTGTAAGTATCCAGTCAAAGGGACAGTGAATATCTCAGCAGTTCTAACAAAAGCAAAAAAAAGCAATATTGGTTGTCAAATGAATGGACTTAGAAATCACTTCAGAATTTCAGCTAGCTTTTGTATTTTATTACTGCATTTATATAATCCCAACAGTATGAAACACATTATACAATATATTATCAATATTGTATTATGGTGGTACTAAAGTGGTTATTATATGCTTTTAATTCTTTCACTATATTTAAATTGTCTCTTTTCTTTGAGCACCATAAAATTTGCCCAAAAATGTATTTAATAGACCAGTGCTTCCCAACCTTTTTCCTTCATTACCCCAAACCACTAATCAGAAAGTCATTTTAACCTTATGTAGATAAAACACTTTAACTCAATTTAAATGTCCTTGTTGTTTATACAAGGTTTGGGAAGCACTGCAGTAAACCATTGTAAACAGAAAAGCAAAGTATAGTGTGTACTGCATATAAGATACAAAATGAAAATACTTGCATTTTATATTGTTTAAGAGCAAAGATCTGATCCCAACTCACAAAGCTTAATGTACACTAGACTGGAAAAATATTTTTATACATAGTTCTTTAATCCAAATTTTAAAACATTAACATGTCAGTTTTCAAATTCTAAGTCCCAAAAACTAAATAGATTTTGAAATTATACAGCTTCAGAGAATGGGACAATTGAAAACATCAGGGAAAATAGAACAACTGAATGTTTTCCTCATAATCTGAATGTGGAGAAATGGTTTAAGAATTCTTCATCCAATCACAGCTACAGTTCTATAATAAGTTATCTGAAGCTTAACTTCTTTCTTTTCTGGCAGTGTAATCATAGCAAATGTCACATGCTAAGAAAGTTGCATCCTGTCTGCCTGGGTTTTAATTAAGCTGTCATGTTGAAATAGAAACAAATTCAGGGAAATGAGCAAGTGCTTTGGTGCAGTTCAGTTTAATTTTTGTTTGGAATTTAGATCTGAAGCCCCGCCTGCTTGAAATTAACAAGAAGATTCTAGCTCATTGTCAGTTTCAGTGATGAGACACTAATCATACATCTTAATGAGAAAGGAGAAGGAAACCAACTTTTTACTTTTAATGGTATCACTACATGTGGATTCATTTTTTGCTCATTTGTTAGAATCCTAGTGCAGCACTTTGGTATCTGCTTGGATATAACACAGTTTGCCTGTGCGTTCCTGCTTCCAGTGATATTTAAAATTGACAATTACCTGAGCATATGCAAATGCTAAAGTATTTTTAGATTTTTGTTGCATGCAGAAGACCATACAGTATGGACTTTGTAACCCTTGTAATATGGTTTTAAGTGCTGTTGCGCGAAACTAACGAACATGGGTTTTCTTGCATTTTAGATATGCTTTTGCTAATGATTTGCCACAAGCCTTAACCTTCAAGAAAAGTCTCCCTTTTAGAAACCAGGACTGTCAGAAAAGCATCCATGTAGATATAAGTTTCAATCTACCTCATATAAACTGGGTGACTTCAATCTACCTCATATTAACTAGACCCTAAATGAATGTACAACTGAACCCATACATGCAACCTTCCACAATGCTGTAACAAATCTGGGACTGGAACAACTAGTAACCAACAATACTAGACTTAACAACTGCCTCGATCTCAACTTCTGCAATAGTTTGAATTAAATTTACAGAATACAAACTAAAGAACCCTTTTCCAACAGTGACCACAATATGATTGACTTTTGTCTCAACATACATCCACACAAAAATAATCACAATGACGTAATCCCCAATTATAAATTCAAAAAAGGCAACTATGATCTTATAGACAACGATCTCTCATCTCTTGATTGGTAATCCCTATTCACCGGATGCAATACTGTTGAAGACCATTACAACATATTTTTACTTGAAGTCAAAAGAGTCATCAAATTATATGTACCAATAACAACTCCCCGCCCCCCCAAAAAACAGATTACCCATAACAATAAGAAAACTTTAATCCAAAACGAGATCACTCTGGCGGAAAAACAAATCTGGTCATGTTGCCAACTTCAAAAACTGATAGAAAAATTTATGCCACCAGATAAAGACTGAATGCACCAATTATCACATTAAACAAGAGGAAAACCTTCTATGCACCAATTCCACCCACACTTTTTACAATTTTGTAAACAAAAAACTAAAAGACTCAAGATCCACCCCACCCCTGATAGCACCTAATGGTAAAGACTGCAACGATGACACCATTAAAGCCAATATCTTTAACACATTCTTTGGCTCAGTATTTGTAAACAGCAATGGATCATGCCCAGTGTTTCCTTATTCCTAGCTGAACCACAGAAAACTATAATGATCTAATACATATCGATTTTACAGAAGACATTGTTGAAAAAGCACTACGCAATCTAAAACCATCTCTATCTATTGGACCGGATGGAATATGTGCCTGCTTCTTTAAAAAGCTATCCACTGCCATAGCCGAACCCCTAACCATAATCTTTGAAAAATCTTTCAGGACCATCTCCTTGCCAAAACTATGGTCACAAGCCACAGTCATCCCCATCTTCAAAAAGGTAGACCCCAGCCTAGTTGAAAATTACAGACCAATCTCCTTATGCTGCGTCACTTGTAAAGTCATGGAATCAATTATTAACCAATCCATCACCTTCCACTTAGAGACAAGCTACCTACTCTCTAATAAACAATTTGGTTTTAGAAAAAAATTATCCTGTAATCTGCAACTCTTACACTGCAAAAACATATGGACTACACAACTTGCTCAGGGCAAAACAATAGATGCAATCTACATAGACTTCTGTAAAGCCTTTGATTTAGTGGGACACGACAAACTACTCCTAAAACTAAAATCTTATGGCATCTCTGGACAACTGCATAACTGGATAAAAGCATCCCTGTCAAACAGACAACAAATGGTCAAAATTGGGAGTGTCCTATCAAATTCTGTACTTGTCAATAGTGGTGTCCCCCAAGGCAGTGTTCTAGGACCAACTCTCTTCATACTCCACATAAATGACCTCTGTGATCATATTAAGAGCAACTGCATTCTCTTTGCTGATGATGTATGTAAAGCTGTTCAATACCACAGACAATACGGCTACCCCTCAAAAAGATCTTGACTATGTATCAGAATGGTCAAACAAATGGCAACTTCAAATCTCAACAAATAAATGCTCTGTCTTACATATTGGCAAAAAAAAAATCAGAAAATAAAATACAAGCTGAATAGGCAAGACCTTGTTGATGATCCAAGTTCTGTCAAGGATCTTGGAGTACTCATCTCAAATAATCTAAGTGCTAGAGCCTACTGTAACTACATGCCAAAAAGGCATTAAGAGCTGTTAATCTAATCTTACATAGCTTTTTTTCTCTGGTAATATCACACTACTAACTAGAGCATACAAAACATTTGCTAGACCAATACTCGAATACAGCTCATCAGGCTGGAACCCACATTACATATCTGATATTAGCACAGTTGAGAAAGTCCAGAAATATTTCACAAGAAGAGTTCTCCACTCCTCCACTCGTTGTACAATACCTTAAGCCACCAGACTTGAAATTCTAGACCTAGAAAACCTTGAATTATTCCGTCTTCGGTCCAATCCAAGCATGGTATATAAAATCATACATTGCAATGTCCTACTTGTCAATGAATACTTCAGTTTCAACCATAACAACACAAGGGCACACAATAGATAGAAACTCAAGGTTAACCACACCAAACTTGATTGCAGGAAATACGACTTCAGCAACAGAGTGGTCAATGTCTGGAATACTCTACCTGACTCTGTGGTTTCTTCCCCAAACCTCAAAAACTTTAACCTTAGACTGAGTACTATTGACCTCACCCCTTTCCTAAGAGGTCTGTAGGGGGTGTGCATAAGCGCACCAATGTGCCTACTATCCCTGTCCTATTGTTTCTTTTATTTTTCTTATATGTACCCATTTCATGTATTCATAACTATGTACATACTTATACCTATTATCTTGTACGCGATTGACAAATCAAAATAAATAAATAAAAATTTTAAAAAGTTTCCTTTTCAGCTGTTCTCGCACCTCCATGAACAAAACAAGTTTTCAGTCCCAAACTTGGAAATCTCTGAGACTATATCTTACCCATTCTGACATTGTTTTTCCTTTTGCTAATTTTTTTTTTTTTTGCTTTTATTCTGAATATAATGCTCTTTTTAATCCAACTGCTCACATAATATTGGATATTTTAATTCTTAGGATGTAATTGGACAGATGACTTTTTCTTACCCAATCAAAATGTTCTCTTGTATTTTTTTTTATTATGAAAAGTATAAAAGGTAAAGTGCAATTTCTCTCTTTTGTTCTATCTCTTGTGAATTAAATAAGAATCCTCTTTAGTTGAAGCATTTCAAATAAATCATAAATTAAATGATCTTATATGTCTCAGTGTTTAACTGTGGTCTAGCATACCAAAGCTGTTATCTAGAAGCCAGATTTGGCCATCAATGTACAAACACACCTTCTTCTTTAAACTGTCGTGAGCATTACTGAATGGAACCTTAGATTTATTTTGCAAACTCCTGCCTCTTCTCTTTTTCAAAAAGGAAAAGTGATGTCCCTGAGATGAAGCTCTGCCTTCTTCCCTTGATTTTCTTGTCAGTTATTAAACTACCAGACTACTGTAATTCTCATTATGTCTGTTCTACATATTGACACTACACTGACAGCCAACACATAAGGACCCAAAAATTATACTGCCCTGGATTATAGATTATAGTGAAAAATGTTTATTCCATGCAATGCATATATAGATAGTCATTTGCCCTGAGGCAACATACACAGAAGTGCTCGGCACAATGTTCAGAGGCCAGTCAGAGAGACAGCTGATTCAACAGTGTTTCTGTGTATGTAGAATAATTTAAAAGTGAAGATGGTATTATGGGACTCAAAAGAAGAGCTGTAGCCTCCCACAGTTCTCCTCTTCTCCTACACTTAGATACCCACTTGCTATTTACAGCTTGCTAAAATACAGGAGATGGATTATCATAAAATGTACCTACATCATAATTTTGCATGCTGACTTCTATATATATATAAAGAAGTATAATTTAAGAAAGTAAATTATGTCCCAATCATAAGATAAAAAGTTTGAACAGAGTACCAATATTCCTGCTCCTCTGTCACCTGCCAAGGTGCTCTATTTCTTTGGACAACCCAATTTACTATTCTTGATCTCAGAACTGCTTTTGCAGTTAGTACAAATCAGAGGGAAGTTTCAAAATGAGACATGTTATCAAACACCCCTTCAAGCAGAGAATTTTCATTTTCAAAGAATAATCATGACAACTCCACTTCACTTATTATTATAAATATGTGAACTTTCTTCTCTAAATCTGGATAACAAAGTAAACTATATTTATTCCAACCAGTGTAATGCATGTAGGGAAAAGAAAAGTCGGTCAGAAATGTGCTCTGAGTAGGACTTGAAGATAAAAAGATGGGTCAGGTAGATCTTTAGGTCCTTTCCTGTTGTTCTTTTTTTTCTTCTATTTTTCCTTTCTTTCTTGGTAGCTGGAGAACATGCAAAATCTAGTTCTTATTGAATATCTGCACTTTTTTGTTTACATGACCAATATGGACCAAATTAATAAAGCATCATGTAGGAAATATATAATGTGCTTTTTTGCCACTATGGCAATCAACACAACACTATAAAAATAAAAATCTTTCTAATACTGTAACTGAAAATATTTATTTTGACATTCTGTACATATCGTTTTGCACAGGATTTGCTTCATGTGGCTTAGGAATGGGAAATTTGTGGCTTGTGGCTTCTCAACTCTTGATTTCCCCTAAAACATATTTCCATACCCGTTACTATTTTTAAAAATTCATCTCTGCCACAACCCCACAAATTGGAGAGGAGGAGGAGATTGTCTTATTTCTTCTATGATAATAGTACTATTTTAGGGCTGTTCTAATAGCATTATTTTAACTGCCCCATCTTTTACATCTCAACAGTCAGGGGAGGAAAAATGCAGCTTTTGTATGCCAAAATGTGCTTCCCCCTGAAGTAGGCAATCATTAACCAAATTGGTTGGGTGATAAGAAGTATTTCAATGGATTGTGCATTCTTAATTTCAGTGTCTTCCAATTAACATTTGCCCATATAGGAGCTTTTTCACTCTCTTATTAGACTTAATGGGAAGGGAAAGCAATCAATTTTGCTATATCCCTGCTACTTTATTATGTTTGATAGTAGTCTATATAAGCTCTATTTATTTTTCTCTCAAAATTATGTTTTGTAATATGGACATTGATTCTCCTATTTTTTAGAAGTACAACAGAAGCTGAGGACTGAGTTACACTTGCAGAAGAAGAATAATTAAAACTAAGACAATAACAAAAGGCTTTATTTGTCTGTTTGCCTTTCAAGTCAATCTTGACTTCTGGTGACTACCTATGGACTATGAAGGGTTTGGTTTTTTTTGACCTTTTTGGAACTGTTTTATCATTTTCTTTTTCTTGGGGTTGAGAGGGAGTGACTGGTCTTAGAGCCACCAGCTGGCTTTCATGCCTAGGCAGAACTAAAACACACAGTCTCTCCATATCTAGCTCAGTGTCTTTAATCATTATATCAAATTGGTTCTCAAAATGAAACACAAGATGTCAGATTTCAATTTGGATAGGACCGTAGCTGAATTACTCCATGATACTTTTTCAAAAATCTTCCTGCAAGTACAAAACCAATATAAAAGAACTGAGCAATTCAGAAATTGAAGGTCTTACATACAAAAATGATGTATCGTTACAAGAAATGAGATGGTTATTTCAGGCAATACAGACTGGTAGATAGGAAAGATGTGAATTGTATACACAGTCTAGGCAGTACAGGCTATGTTAAGCTATGAACCTGGGAAGCAGCATATGTTATTTCATTGCCAAGCTAAAATAAAAGTAAATGGCCAAACCAGTACAATTATAGTCTATTGAAAAGATAGAAATGGTGTTATTTTATTCTTAATCTCAACAGAATAGCTTGGTTTTGGTCCTGTTATATAAATAAACCAGACAAATAATTAAATCCAAATCTTCTAGACCAAAAGTCAATCTCCTTTTGCTGCTATGTTGAGCAGTTTTCTTGGATTACTTAAGAAGATGAGATTTTATTCCTTCTATATGAACATTTATGCTCAATAAATAAGGCCAGAAGGGTGAAAAAAATGTTAGTCCCATCGGATAGACTAGATCAGGAAATCAACTCCATATGGTGGCCAAAACTACTTTTATTGAGATTGATTATAATAATGGAATTTTGCAAAATCTGTTTGTGCTATACCTCTTCCTCTATCTAATACTTCAGCAAATTAGAGAGGTGTTTGCATGAGAGGCTTTCAAATATTCTCTTGTTGTTCTAGAGTAAACTACTACTTATCTGTTTCATTTTACCAAGCTACCTATATTCAGTATGTATTGTCCAAACTTTTGAAGCAGAAGCACTATAATCTTCATTACTAAAAGTTTCCACTGATTAAGAGAACATAATGCAATGATTTCTGTTTACTATGGAATTATTTCTGCCTTAGGATTAGTGCAGGCTAGATTTCCATCAGTGTTATGTCCCTGGAACTTAAAGAAGTTCCCACCCAGGTCCGTTCGCGCTGCGGGGGCGGTTGCCCCCTCTCATTGGTTGGTTCTCCCCAGCAGCCAGCTATAAAAGCAGGCTGCGGGGTCCGACCAGTCGCTGATCGCTGCGAGCCAGTTCCAGGCTTGGCAAGCACGTTCAGTCCTTTATTATTTTAATAAAGTATTTGTTGCACCCATGCCCTGGTTCAGCCTCTCATTACCCGAACTTAACACTGGCGACGAGGATGGGATGGCGACCAGAGGCACAATGCAACCGCTGAATCACTAGCCGCTGATCCGCAGCCAGAGAGAACGATCAGCAGGCACAGGGCAAACGCTGATCCGCAGCTAGAGAGAACGATCAGCAGGCAACGAGAGTGAACGCTGATCCGCAGCCAGAGAGAGAGTGGTCAGCAAACAGCGAGAGGAGAAGCGTCTGTAGCCGCTAGTTAGCCAAGCTACAGGGAAAGTGAAGCGCTGCGAGCCGCAGCCGCTGCTTTTTTAGGCGCGAAATTCAAACGGCTGTCATTTGAATTTCCGCCCAAGAGTACAGCGCGGTGCTGTATTTCAAAGTCACTGACGCCACGCAGGCGCGAATTTCAAAACGCTGCCAACGGCCGTTGCAGCCTAACCTCGTGTTAATCCAGAGAGAGGGAGAGAGTTGTGTAAACCTCCCCAGAGCTGAAATCACTAGCCTGCCTTAGGCACAAAAAACCTTCCTGCTGCTGCCCCAGAGAGATTTTCTCAACAGATTATCCAACGAGATTCTCATCATGAACTCCAACCCAGCTTTCCCATTGTTCAAGCCGGATGAGGAGAAGTGGGAGTCATACAAGAATCGTTTTAACCACTACATCGACGCCATAGGGCTGGCTGATGCAGGGGAGCACCGGAAAAATCATATTTCCTGATCTACTGTGGAGCCATCGCTTTGATACTGCCACAGCACTCGTGGCTCCACGTGAGTTAAAAACGTTCCTGGACAGAACTGTTAGAAATCCTTACTAACCACTATTCTCCTAGACCCTCACAGATTGCCAGGCGGTTCACCTTCCGAATGAGGAAGCAATCAGACAAAGAGACCATCAACCAGTACATGGCTGCCCTAAGAACTGCAGCTCTCCATTGTGGGTTTGGGACCTACCTGAGGACATGCTCCTCGACCAGCTAGTCTGCGGAGTCAAGGACCTTCACCTCCAAAGGCGCCTACCGCTAAGAAGGACCTCAACCTCGCGCAAGCCGCCGAGGAAGCCCTGGCAGCAGAGCTGGCAGCACACTCAGCCACCGAAATCCAAGGGCCTGTTTCCAAGCAAAGTGCAGTTTCAGTCCACTCTGAAGAGGTGGTCATCGAAGAGGACCCCAGCGATGCAGCCGACATCCACCGCCGCCCACGCCAGACACCCGCAGGTAGGAGCCAAGCAAGAAAGCGTCAGTCCACCCAAGCACATCACCCTGTGCCTATCCTGTGGTGGATCTCACCTGAGGACCACCTGCAAATTCAAGGGAGCCACCTGCAACATTTGCCACAAAAAGGGGCACATCGCTAGAGTCTGTCAAGCCGCTCACAACTCGGCACAAAGGCACCCTTCCTTTTCACATTCTGGACCCCAAAGGCAAGTATTGAACTGTCGATCGCCACCAGGCTAAGCACGCTTGCCATGCCATTAGTAAAATCTCTCTCTCCGTTTTGTTAGAAGGTAGACCTTGTCGCATGGAGGTTGACACGGGGTCAGCGCTCTCAATTATCTCTTGAGCACCTCAAGAGACTACAGCCCAATCTATCCAGAAACTGGCTCCAGAAGTGCCAGTTTAGCCTGAAGGACTACCAGGGGAAGGACATTCCTGTAATCGGCAGAGGCAAGTTTCTTGTTAATTTTAAAACTTTCAAAGGCCACCTACACTCTAGTGGTAGTTAACGGAAATCTCCCCACACTCTTGGGGCTTGATTGGTTTCCATCTCGGCCTAGGGTTAACAGGAGTCCATGCTGTCTCAACCTCTGACACTGACTCCTTATTCGCTGATTACTCAGACGTATTCAGCAATGAACTGGGGTGTTATAACGGTACCCTATCTCATTCTCAGTCGACCCCAAGCAGTCCCAATCAGGCTAAAACCTCGAGAGTCCCATTCGCTATTCGGCCTAAATTAGATGCGGAACTGGATAAATTATTAAAACAAGGGGTCATTGAGCCAACAGATTTCGCCAAATGGGAGACGCCCATTGTCACACCCTCAAAAAGATGGTAGCCTGAGAATTTGCTCGGACTACAAAACCACAATTAATAAATTTTTACAAGTTAGCGCTTACCCAGTGCCCATCATTCAGCACTTATTACACACTTTTGAACCTGGCAGCATTTTTGCCAAATTGGACATGTCTCAAGCGTATCAACAGTTCCCTGTTGACAACCAAACAGCGGAACTCCAGACCATTGTCACTCACAGGGGTGCTTTCCGTGCAAGCATCTCCAATTTGGCGTAAGTGTTGCCCCAGGCATTTTTCAATCCCTCATGGAGTGGATTTTGCAGGGCCTCCTGGTGTAGTACCCTACTTGACGACATCTTAGTCTCGGCCAGGGACAGACCCCAACTCTTCCAGAGAGTTCGAGCAGTGTTAGAGAGGTTCAGACAGCACGGCCTCAAATTAAAAAAGAAAAATGTGCCATTGCCACTAGACAGGTGGACTTTCTGGGTTATAAAATTGACGCCTCAGGCATTCACCCCTGGAGTCCAAGGTTAAGGCAATTCACGAGGCACCCACTCCAACCTCCAAAGCGGAACTTCAGGCCTTCTTGGGGCTATTGAACTTTACGCTGCGTTCCTGCCCCATAAAGCATCTGTGGCGGAACCCTGCACAGACTTTTGGACAAAAATCGCCTTGGCATTGGGGACACAAGGAAGACTCGCCGCGCCACAAATCACTACTCACGCCGGAGGCGGTCCTCATTCAGTTTGACCCCAACCTTCCATTAGTGCTAGCAGCGGACGCATCCCCTTTGGAATTGGGGCAGTGTTAAGCCACAGGCTCCCCAATGGCCCAAGCCCCATCGCTTTTTTTTCCAGGACGCCTCTGCAACAGAGCGCAATTATAGCCAAATCGATAAGGAAGCTTTAGCAGCTGTCGCAGCTGTGAAGAAATTCCATGAATTTCTTTTGGCCACTTTTTCGAGCTGGTCACGGATCATAAGCTCTCCTGGGTCTACTAGCAGGTGACAAACAGACCCCTCAAGTCCTGTCTCCTAGAATGACGAGCTGGACTCTTTTCCTAGCGGCATACTCGTATAGACTCATACACCGTCCAGGTAAAACATTGTCTCACGCAGACGCCTCAGCCGCTGCCCCCTGCCTGCTCCAGCTGAGGATCCTGCCCGGTCCACGCTATTTTTGAGGTCACCCAACTGACCTCCCCATCACTGCCCTAGACATTGCTGCCAAATCCAAGGCAGACAAAACGATCGCCCAGGTACTGGACTGGGTGAGGAGGGGTGGCCGGGCAGTGATGTTGAAACCAAATTCACGCCTTTAAGACCCGCCTACAGGAGTTATCCAGTTTGCAGGGCTGTTTGCTGTGGGGCACACGAGTGGTCATCCCGACCTCACTGCGTGCACTCCGAGTTCTGGAGGCGCTGCACGAGGCCACCCTGGCATCGCCAGGATGAAGGCATTAGCACGGTTACGATGGTGGCCGGGCCTCGGACGATGACATCATCAGATGGGTAAGCTCCTGCCATCCCTGCCAGGAATCCCGCCCATCCCCTCCAATTGCCACACCCACCAAGTGGGAAAGCGCCAGTGCACCTTGGTCCAGGATCCACATCGACCTAGCGGGCCCGATGCACGGCAAAATGTTCCTGGTGGTCGTGGGACTCTTACTCTAAATGGATTGACGAGCACAACTATCCACAACCACCACGCAAGCGGTTACCAAGGTATTAACTCGCCTGTTCGTAACGCACGGGCTTCCAGACTCAATTGTTTCCGGCAATGGCCCCCAGTTCGCATCGGCCGAGTTCAGTCGCTTCGCTGCCAACCTGGGCATCCGCCACATCTTCACGGCTCCTTTCATCCTGCCAGTAACGGATTGGCAGAAAGAGCCGTTAGGACCACCAAAGAAGCCCTAGCTAGGTTCAGCAAGGAAGACTGGCACCACAGACTCTCCCGCTTCTTGCTGAGCCAGCACTCAACCCCATGCACAGTCACTAATAAGTCCCCGGCTGAACTCCTGATGGGTAGACGCCTGCGGACTGTATTGGACAGGCTTCACCCACATTACTGCCCTGACTCTCCCCTCGCTTCCACGTCAGGGGTTAGGCATTTTGTCTTACAGGAACCCGTGTTCGCGAGGAACTTCGCTGGAGACCTTCTGTGGATCCTGGGCGAGATCATGGCCATCACCGGACCCAGGTCGACGAGTCAGACTGGAGGATGGCCGGTCTGGAGAAGGCACCTGGATCAGCTGCGGAGACACCAAGGCACTCACGCCAGCAGTGACTCATGGTTGCAGACCGTGCGAGGCTTCAGCATCAACCCCACATCAGCACCAATCCCGGGACCAGTTCACGCCTGCAGCCGAGTCGGGAGCTCGAACACGAATCGTGACCACCAGATGGCTGACCAGTCCGAACCAGCCAACGGAAGCACATCCCCAGTAACCAGCCCTACGAGTCCCGAACCGGCACTGACCGAGGAACACGTTCGTGACATCCCACCGGTCCAACCTTCCCTTGCAGACTCTGAACTACCTGACAACTCCCCAGAGTTGCGCTGCTCTGGGCGCCAGCACAAGCCTCCCCGCGTACCTTAAAGACTATGCGTGTTCGCATCTGGGGGAAGGGGTGTTATGTCCCTGGAACTTAAAGAAGTTCCCACCCAGGTCCGTTCGCGCTGCATGGGCCGGTTGCCCCTCTCATTGGTTGGTTCTCCCCAGCAGCCAGCTATAAAAGCAGGCTGCGGGGTCCGACCAGTCGCTGATCGCTGCGAGCCAGTTCCAGGCTTGGCAAGCACGTTCAGTCCTTTATTATTTTAATAAAGTATTTGTTGCACCCATGCCCTGGTTCAGCCTCTCATTACCCGAACTTAACAATCAGGATCCAAGATGATCTAGCCAATTTTTGTGTTTTCCACAATAATCAGCTTCAGGGTGCTCGTGAAGTACATAAAGATCAACGTATTGGGCATTTCTTCATTTCTACTATTTCCTACTCTTCTCTGGAAGTCCTTTCCTCCTCAAAGATTGCTCTGTTACTTTTGCCCCAATGATCAGGATATGATTTTAATCAAGTGTATTTTAATTCTATCAGCATCCCTCTGAATTTGAAGGAAAACACATATTACCTCTGAGATACTTATATAACAGAAAAACTAATTTTGCCTTCATTTGTGCGAAAAAATAATATTTAGAATTTATTGGACTTCATGACATATGCATAGAAAAGGACTGTCAAAAATGGTAATTTGCTGGAAGATGAAGGTAATGGTTCGTCTATATTGTCAAATAAATAAATAAAGTGTAAATAAATACACTTTCCCCTAGAGATGGCGAAGGAAAAATAAAATTTCCTTTCAACTCCAGTCAGTATGAATGAAGGATTTAGAGAATGGTCTTTTCCTTGGCATATTCCCCATCTTTTCTATGGTGTGTGTTTTCCCCCCTTTGCTTTCAATCCTAGCAATCTTTTGGTGACTCTGATCTGTTTCCAGTTTCTCTTCTAATTGGTTGTTGATTTTCTTCCTCCAAGTCTGAAATCTTCCGGAGCATAAAAAGTAATAGATATATTGCCAAAAGCTAAAAACTGCAGTTCTCTGCCCTTACCACAGCCAATAAAAGAAAACAGACAAATATCTATTTCAACAAACATAGGATAAAAAAAATTGCCACCAAGATGGGATAAATGGACCAGGTATCTTCTATTTATCTGTGTCCATTCTGCATATATTTATTCATACAGGTATTCTATTTTATAATCTATGCAGACTATAAAATCTACATAGAAACATTTAAATATGGTTTCAAATACAACTGCTCATAAAATGCACATTCCAATTTTATCTTAAAATGCATACTTTAAAATTCAACTGTGCTTGGAACAGAATTGCAAATATTCATAGATGTGTAAAATACAAAGGATAATTATATTTTGATTTGCACATTAGTCGGGGATCCAATCAGGTCAGCTCACCCAGGAACAGTCAAAGATCAATTTCTTTCATCATCCCTAGCCCTAAGGAAGACAACCTGACTAGAGACCCAATCCTTCTTTTTCTTGTAATCCCAATTTGGAAGAAATATAATACAAATTCATCTTGGCTGTCTTCTCTTCATTTTTCTTTCTTTAGTGCCAAAAGCCATAGACTGTGAATGGAGTAATTCATTCCTAATTATTGTTCCATAGATTTCCTTTTGTGTTTCCAACCATTGTGCTGCATTATGATACTAGACAATGCCCCCAAATAGCTAATATTGTTTTACAGATGTTTATTTGACTTCTAGGGTTATTTCATTGAAGAGTTGTACACCTTCAGCCTATCTTTCTTTGCTGCAAAAATCTGTTTCACTGAAGGGATGAAAAATTATGTACATTTTATGGCCTGACACTCAGAAAGGTGTGCCAACTATAGGTTTTTAAGGGCAAGATACTCTTTGCAATCTTCCTTTAATAGTACTTATCTTCTCATCACTACTGTAGCTGCTGTCTATCTAGTTACCTCTCTCTCTTTGCCTTCCCCTCCACCCTATATTTTTCTAGAGAGAGGATGGGATGACAAAGTATGGAGAAATCAGAACCTGTCTCATTATCTCAGTTCTCATTTGCCAAGAAGGAAAAAGTGAACAAGCTACAAAAGACAGGAGGCAACTTCCTAAAAATACCAACTGCTAAGAATCCAAGCGCAGGGGAATCTTTGTACATGAATTCTTCTTATCCTACCATTTGGTACTTTTGCTAGGAGTATGAATCTAGAAGTTGGCAAGGGAGTTGGCAAAGGATTATTTGAAAATCCAATGCAACCAAAAATTGGAACAATTTTTATAATGTCTACATCTTTTTGTGCTTGATTCCAGTTAAGTTTCCTGTTCATCTATTGAGTCTATTATGCTCAGAAAAGAAAAGGCTGGCTAAACAATGAGGAGAAAAATGATATCTAGTCTGTCAAATTGTGAAGCATTCCTTATCTGCTTTGGAGTTGCCATAGGCAGGGGGATGGAAGAAGAGAAACTTGCATTTCAATCAAAACAAAGTACCGGCAACATTAAGATCATCTCCACGGAGATCCACAGTGGCCGAAGGGAGTGATTTCTACAACTCCAAAATTGCTTCGTTGGGGAATGTGATTGATGACACACCTTGGGGGAAGGGGGAAACAGGGTCAAAGCAAGGACAAATTAAGTGAGGTCAGAGTTAGCTTCAATTGGTCTGTGCTGACATTAAGCTCCTAATAAATAACTGGATTTCTTTTGAAGCTTGGCTGGAGCCTCATGATTTAATAAGGCCATCGGTCGGAACTGTGATACAGTCTTTGCAATAGGATATCAGGATTAACGTTGGGGAGATAATGCCACCGAAACAACAAACACAATATTTTGAAGAAAATGAGCTCTGGATTATAGTATTTTAGGAATATAAAGTTATTCCTAGAGAAGAAAGAACAGTTGAATTTGAGACTGCTAAAATCTGAGAATATGAGAAATGCTAAAAGAAATGACATGGTGGCAGAAACAAAATAATGGTTAAATTTTCACAATTCATAATTCATTTTTAAAAACTTAAGCTATTTCCTCTAAAATGTACACCAATGGATTATGCTGAATTATTTAACACACAATTTTATCCTGAAATTGACTGATTCCTATAAACCTTTTTTGATGACTAAACTGGAAATATGCCTCCAACAATTCCTCCCACAACAATTACCTAGACACTTTTTGAATCTTTTGCAAATAAAACTGACAGACACACAGGCAAAACAGACAAAATGAGACAGATCCATGGCTGGATGGATCTAACATAGGAACACCTGAATTTACTCTCAGCCTAAGCACAGTACCACTGATGGGGCAATTTCACCTCAGCCTGAAAATTTGTTATCCTACCAATTTCAGTTGGCCATTTTGTAGGCCCCACTCAGAAAATAAGATATGTTGATAGTCAGTTACAAGATTTTTTCACCAATATATAAGCCTCCTCCACCACTAAAATTTTACAAGATATTAGTTTACAAAATGTTATACTAGCAAGAAAAAAAGCCGTTTGTAAGAACAGCCAGTAATGAAATCATTGTTAGGAATTTGAATGCTACAATTATACCTAGAGTCCTAGACCTCAATAGTAGATACAAAGCATCCAAATCAAATTTCACATTTACAATGAAATTGTTAGAAAGATTCCCAGTAAGAAAATAAGGAAAGGAGAACACCACCTGCCAAACCCACACGCCACCAAAATTATGTGGCTGCATCCCTTTTTTTCTCTCACATTCCTCCTACTTGTCTAATGTATATGATGAAATAAGGATTACCAGAATACCAATAAAATATTAATGTACTACAATAGTCAAAAGTATTGATTAAAACAATTGTTTCCCACTACTCCTGCTATAAAAAATACACCAGCAGACACTAATTTGAGGACAAAAGTCCTTCCAGACACCCACTTTTATTAGAAGCACTAATTAAACTATGATCAGGTTCAAAATGAACGCTCATGAAAGAGTTTGCATCATTAGTCCAGAAAGAGGTTATGCTCAGGATATTTTATTGTCTTTGCCAAACACTCTGTGATTTGACTAATGAGGCGACAATGAGCGGGCAGAGCAATGGGAAAGGTGACATGCAAAGTGCTCATTATTAAACAGGCTATTAGAAAAAAGAAAGGGACATCCAAAATCTCAACGAATATTGCTCCTTGCCTAGAAGAGTGACAACCTACTCACCTCTGAAATTCCTGTATAGAATAATGTGCCCTATCTAACAAAATGAAATTCAATGGTGAGAAAAATAAGGTTCTACGTTTAGGCAAGAAAAACCAAATGCACAGGTACAGAATCGTGGTATTGGCTCAATAGTAGTATGTGAGGGGGATCTTGGAGTCCTAGTTGACAATCACTTAAATGCAAAGCAGCAGTGTCCTGCAGCTGCCAGAAAAGCCAACACAATCCTGGGCTGCATTAACAGACACATAGAATCAAGATCACACAAAGTATTAATGCTGCTTTATAAGGCCTTAGTAAAACCACACTTGGAATATTGCATCCAGTATGGTCGCCATGATATAAAATAGATTTCAAGACTCTAGAAAGAAGGCAGAGAAGAGTCCAAAAGATGATTAGGGGACTGGAGGCTTAGAAATGAGAAATGGTTGTGGGAATTGGGTATGTCTAATTTAATGAAAAGAAAGACTACAGTGATATAATAGCAGTATTCAAATATCTAAGGGACTGCCAGAAAGAAGAAGGGATTGACCTATGCTCCAAAGCACCTGAAGGCAGGACAAGAAGCAATGAATAGAAACTAGTAAAAAACAGAACCAATTCAGAGCTAAGGAGAAAATTCCTGACCGTTAGAAAAATTAATCAATGGGACGACTTGCCTCCAAAAGTTGTGAGTGCTCCAACACGAGGTTTTTAAGAAAAGATTGGACACTATTTCTCTGAAATGGTGTAGGGTTTCCTTCTTGAGCAGGAGGTTGGACTAAAAGACCTCCAAGGTCCCTTCCAAACTCTGTTATTCTATTCTGTTCATTAAATTGCAGCCTCTGTTAGATTAAAAAGGTAAAAAGTCAAGTTGTCTCCAGCTCTATGGTGTGATGTCCATCTCTGTTTCTTGGCCAAGGGAGCCAGCATTGTTTGAAGATATTTTCCAGGGTCACATGGCCAGCCTGGCTATATGCCAGAGGTGCATGGAATGCTGTTACCTTCCCACTGAAGTGGTACCTATTCATCTGCTTGCTTTTGCATGCTTTCAAACTGCTAAGTGGGTAGGAGCTGGGCCAGAAATGGGAGTTCAACCCATTGTGCAGTGCTCAAGTCTCAGACCTGTGCTTTCAACTTTCCAGCTGACAAGCTCAGTTATTTAACTGCTAAGCCATCATGTCCCTGTGTTGGTCCACAATTCCTATAATCCCTAGCTAGACTCTGGAAGTCTGGGCAAGTCTTGATTAAGGTCGAGAAATTTCCTGGACATTCCAAATTACTTTTCCATGTTAAAATTCAGTTCTTGGTGTCCAGTGGGTAAGGTGCTGGCATAGAAACCAAAATATGATGAGTTCTAGTCCTCCTTTGGGTATAAAAGCCTTCTGGATGGCTTTGAATCACTTACTCTCTCTCAGATAAGACTCCCTCCAAGGTTATTTTATGGGAAAAATAAGAGATGAATTCATTTGCTGAGTGAACTTATTCAAAATAATGGTGGGATACAAATCTAATTACAAATAAAATGAAAAAAACCAAATAGACGGGATCTATGATTCAATATCTTATTATTTCCTTTTTTA
Source organism: Pseudonaja textilis (assembly GCF_049901715.1). Taxonomy (NCBI): domain Eukaryota; kingdom Metazoa; phylum Chordata; class Lepidosauria; order Squamata; family Elapidae; genus Pseudonaja; species Pseudonaja textilis. The sequence goes on from NC_142008.1 coordinate 94,806,130, forward strand.
TAAACTGCTCCAAAAAACGGAAGGGGGAAACCCTGTGGTTTTTTAAAAATCAGAACAGCATCATTTGGATCTTTTAATCTTTACCTCCCACGCTTTTTCTGAAATCTAATCTGCACCCTGCCTATAGCTGCTATCAAAATCAACTCTGCCTTTTTAGATGAACCTCAGAAAAATTCAAACCATGGAGTAATAGGTAAAATTTCTCTCATCCAGGTTTGTTGCCCCCAATGAAATTAAAAACACACTATTCTTCAATATCTTTGCTACCTACTCCATTCCATTCTCCATTCTGACCCATCAAGTAGAGTTTAGAGAATATCTCTTTCTCTCTAATGGCAGATTAAGCCCTACTACTTCCAAATGAGGTGGGAACTCACCAAATTGAGATTCCTCCAGGCAAAATAATTCCCTGCACTGACAAATCTTATACCACAAAAAGAAGTTTTTCCCCCAACATACTGTAGCCTTTTATCTCACATTCCAAATTGCAAGATATTATTTTGGATTTAGGAGTATTCAGTCATGCAAATTCCAACCTGCAATTTCAAACAAATGATCTGGAATCCAGTAACAGAAATTAATCCTGTGGCAGAATCCAAAACAAGACATTTTATTTTAGAACAAATTATCCTAGTTCATTAAAGCCACATAAAAATTCAGAGTTGGGTGGTTTGGAGGTAAATGACAGTACACAATTTATTTTTCAAGATTACAAAAGATGCTCTGACAAGTTTAGCTACAGTCACTGCCAAGTAGCTGGTACAATTAAGTCAGTTTAGCAAACTTCAATTAGTAAGATCGGTTGTGCAATCTAAAGAAAGGAAACACATATATTGTCTCTTATTAAGTTACAGTATTATCTGATTATAAGAATAAGAAAGATTCTGGAATATGGTGCCAATATCCAGTTTGAATTGCCCATAGTTATTAACTCTCTAGGAGCAAAAGAAACAAAGATATTTCCAAGAAACCCTTATCCTTATGGAAGTTTTAGAAATGCTACTTCCAGTGGTGGGATTCAATATTTTTTACTACCGGTTCTGTGGGTGTGGTGTGGCTTGCTTGGTGGGCGTGGCTTGGTGGGCAGGGCAGGGGAAGGATTCTGTAAAATCCCACTCCCTCCCCACCCCACTAACCTGCTTTCCAGCTCAGCTCCCCTGTGCAGGGCAACAAAAGAAGACCCAGCTGATTAGCTGGGATTCGGGAGGCAGAGAATAGATGGGGGCAGCCAGAGATGGTATTTGCCGGTTCTCCGAACCACTCAAAAATTCCACTACCGGTTCTCCAGAACTGATCAGAACCTCCTGAATACCACCTCTGGCTACTCCACAGGATCGTACAGTATTACTCTTCTGGAGATGAATTTCACTCAGATAAGCTATGGTTCTGATTTGACGGCTTTGAAGCCAAATAAAGAAAATGCCGTACTGCACTGTACTTCTATACTTTAGGTCAGAGTTCTCCAACCTTTCCGTGCGGACCAGCAGGGAAAAGGGATGGTTCTGTGTGAGTGGTGGGCAAGTGTACACATGTGGAGCTCCATTTGTGGATGGGCGTACCCACTGTTCATGTGCTCATCCACTGGTTAAGCAAGTGGGGAAACATATATGTGCACACAGTACTTCCACAGCCCAGCTCAAGGGCTGGTATATTGTTAGTCTGTAGGACTGAGGAGCAAGCAAGTTGCAGAGCTGTGAAGTTGAAGATAGATAGGTGGGCATGTTGCAAAGCTGGCCATAAGTTCAGCAGCAGTTATAGTCATACATCAAAGACTATGTTTAAACCTTTTTTCACTAAGGATTGATATGTTGATCCAAAGCCTCCTAATAGCTGAAAAGTAGTTAATAAGCAATTGCTGAAAGTGATTAGAAAAGGAAGTTTGCAAGCTTAGTGTCCTTTGAAAGATCCCCAGTGTGATTTGAGCAAGATGTTAGCTCCTGGGGCTCTAAACCTATTGGAGAGCTCTATCTTCTATGTGAAGTACGTATGGATGATGTCTCTTCTCCAGAGAGGAATTATCAAAGAACTAATCTACTTGCCAGCTCCTCATTCCTCCTCAGTCATCAGATCTGGTTTTTGGAGCTGTCCTTCAGTTTGCCTTTTCTTCCTGGGAAATCGCATGATCAGCCTGAAGTGGATCTTCACCCACCTTTTCTGGATAGATATAAAAATGTGATATTGGCTGGACAGCCTTTTTAATAATTAATGAGGCCATTTCCTCATCCTTAAAACAAAATTTAAGTCAGTTTTCCCAATTTGGTGCCCTTTGGATACTTTGGGCTACAACCATCTCCACTGGCTATTGGTCATTCAACCAATAAGAGCATAACCCACGTATCTTGAAGACACAGATGTGGGAAACCTGCTTTTAATGTTACACAGATACAAGAAATTTGCCCGCTAGCATTTATGACATTTCCTAGTGTTATCCAACCATTATTGGGTCAAAAAACAGTAATGTGGATAGCCTTCATATTACTTTAACTAAACTGCTTGATGCTGCAAATACATAATCAGAGATTGGCCTTTGTTGTTGTCACTACTCAATCATTTCAATTCTCTATGACCCCAAAGACAGCATTTTGAACAACTGTCAATAACTACTCCTTTGGTTTCTTATGTTGTGTTATCAGTGGCAATATCTAGCCATCTTAAAAATGATCTTCATACATGTTTATCAGATGAAATATGTCATTTTTGCAAGCATTAAATTATGCTTGATTTGCAGGTTAATATCTAGCATAGCAGTAATAAACAGAGGCTGGCTCAAGCACAGTTATATCTACAGCAGGAAAACTAATGTTTATTCTCAGTGCGAGATAGATCCAATTCCTCCTATGATAGATAAGTACCATAAGGAAAATATCTAACACAAATTCTTATAACTTCACTGAGGATATCATTTCCTCAGTGGAATAGATTAGCTAAACTTTAGATTTAAATATATGGTCTTGAGGGCAACAGAAAATGTTCTGTTTGCATTTATATCTAGGGCACACCCAGACAGTAATTTAAAGTGCTTCTTTCTACTCCATGAAGCAGCACAAAAGTATGTCACCATAATTTGCTCGGTCCTGATAGTCAGTCCCTATTTTGCCATATTAATGAGGCTGGCAAATAGTGCTGTTTCAACAGTTACTGCAGGGCAGAGTAGGGTGAAATAACTGATGAAATGTCCTGCCAAAAAGAAAATTATCCACCAATCGCGTTCCCTAATGTGATATGGGGCTGGTGTGGAGAAAGAAGAGTCTTGATAGACAGCTTGATAGACAACTGTTCTGGAGAGTAGGGTTGAGCTTTCCATCTCAATGTAGAGATCAGAGGGAATGGCTTTGGGGGCCCCCACCAAGACAAAAATCAGATAAAAGAGGACTGAATCAGTGCAGGAATGTAACTCAAGTAAATGTCTCAGATAACACCTTCCCTAGTTTTCACCAAGATAAAGTGGGGAAGGATGCATTCAGTCTTAAAAGATTCTATTAATATTACAATAAAAGTCGCCTACTGTCAACTGATTTATATATTATTGGATTCCTAGTCTGATCTATCTTGAAGGGCTAGCATTCTCATATTTTAACCCCATCTGTCTCCATATAGATCATGCACTAATCTAATCAAATCTTTGACCAGCATGAGGTGGTATACAGTCATTAAAAAGCACATAGCACATCAGAGTAAAAATAAAAATCTAAAAATATTATGAAAAGCCAGAAGATATAAAAGTTGTTGTGTAGCAAGTTCTCACACAGGTCCACAATTCAAGCAAGAGACAGTGTGGCCACTGATTAGCTGTTCCATCTGACAGATCACTATAAAAGGGGCGCTGTCAGATGGAATCAGCTGTTGCCAGTTATCCACACTGTTAGCTCATGGCTGTTTCTTCAGAGCCTATGTTTGAACTACTAAATTGATTAGTCTTATTCTCCTGGTTGTCTCTGTTTGTTCCCCTCAAAATATTACAAAAATTACATGACTTAAAAACAGGAAGTATATATAAGAACAAGGATATAAAAGAAGAGATAGGAGCATTAGCCGGAACATCACTAAATGAACAACATGCTGGTGGATGCAAAATAGTACTTTGTTACCGCTCTTAGTACTTACTTGCATTAACAACAAAATCAATCGGGCTAATAAAAAGATTGGATGTTAAATGAAGTGTATTACAGCAGAAACAAAGAAGCAGTACTGTCATTGCAGAGGACAAAAATGACAGCAACTTTCTCCTCTTTCTCTCTAATAATAAATATGGTGAAAAATATGGGCACAATTGTAATTTTTTTCATACTGCAATCATTACTTCTTGCTTCATACAATTTCCCTTTTTTTGCCCTTTTCTTTGAAATAATAGGAGTTGTTGTTCCAGCATAACTGACAAGTATCAGGTTGTGAAAAGTTAGCACATGCCATCATACGCTGGCTGCTATTTCTCCCTTGTTATCAGCAGCTATCTCCTTCCTTGTTTTTATTCTCTCCTCCTGTGTTGAAATATACTTATATTCTCTTCTGAAACAACAGTCTCACAATTGTTTACAATAAAATATTGTAATCACCATATTTATGTGTATCAAACAGAGATTACATACAGCCTAAGATCTGAGAGATGCTAGAATATCCTTCCCCTGTCTGAAACATTCTGGAATATCATTACAATTCCATTATAAGTTTGGTTGATGGAACTTTCATTTCAATGACAACTACTGAACATGAAGTTGGGAAGGCAGGATAAGATGGTCTCAAGTCTCTCAAATTATGTGGTGCGTGATTCTGAGCAATAACCCAGACTGAAATAACGGATCAAGCATTATTGTGACTCTTATCAAAAGGAAAAGAAGGTTCTTGATAGAAATTGATCAATAGTCATATTGGCTTTCACTTGCTTTCATAGATCTAATTAAATAATTAGAGGGGCCTCCATGGGTCATGTGATTAGGATGCTGAGTCAGAGACTATGAAAGGTTAATACTTCAGCAGTTCTAAATTCAAGAGCATGAACTATGTGAGGAAACGGGCTCCCATAAATTTGTCCCAACTCTTGCCAACATAGCAATTCATAAGCATGCAAATAGATAAATAGGTAACACTTCAGTGGGAAAATAATAAGGTTATGAAAGGAGCCCCTACAGGTGTTCCCTGAGCAATGGTGATGTCATCAGCTAATCCTTTCAACTCAGAACGAACATAATACTAGGACTAAATAATTTAAATTTTAATCCACAGAATTCTTTTCCTCAACTAACACTTCTCTCCGGAAGAACTAGTTGTCAGCTTCCTTATTCTCAAAAGACCTGGTGCCTAGGAGATTATGAAAGCCATCTCATCTGATGGAAACTAGAAGTCACCATTGATAGTATTATATATCACTGCATTTGGGAATCTTCATTTCCCTGATATTTTTCCAAAGTCTAATTCTAGCAATAAAGTAAGGGATTTTTTCTCAAGTCAGTGTAATTCTTTGTGGCTACGTGAACACCTCCATATTATTTTCATAGCAATAGTATGAAATGACTTGCCATTGCCACTTGAAAATATGTTTCCCCAAATTCCTGGTATTCTCCCATCCGAGCCCTAATGCTGCTTAGCTATTCAATATCAGGCATAACCAGTTGGTGTGGCCAACCACAGAGATATGAGAGATATAGTATCTAGACATTTGTCTTTATGGAGACATGACTCTTCCTACAATCACACTGATTGGTGAAAGTGTAAAGGATTTCAACTGTCTCATATTTATTCAGATCCTTGTTGAATTGCTACTCAATTTTTCTTAGTAATATTAAGATGCCTTTAGATCCTGGATACTTCTATCTCTCAACATTTAAATATTTCTAAAGATCACTTTTTGATTTCTCTGTCTTATCCCTGAACTATTCTCCATCCTTCCCTGTCTCCATTATTTGACCCAGGATTAAAAAAATAAATCAAGGATAAGGGGAAAAAAACATATTTATTCATTCCCATCACATTGCTAGATATATGCCAAAAGCAAATACATGACAGTGCTTTTAGCATAAGGAGCTTAAACATTTATGCTTGCAGACATATATCTAAATCAGACCTTTTTATATATACCTATATCTTTCATCTATATATTGATAATCCAGCCATCTTTTCTTTTGATCATATTGTTAGTATATGATAGTATATGTTGTATCTTGAAAAATCTGAAAAAAATATTGCTTAGGTTTCAAAAAAAGCTAGAGAAGAACTGGAGCTTTTCAAAATAGTTGGCTACAGCAACTGAGACTCAGGAGACTTTAACTAATTATTTAATAACCTTGTTTAGGGAAGAAAATTGAATCTATGAAATTGATGTTAATGATCTCATCACTGAGTCCATATTCTAGAAAAGAAAGGAAGGACAGCAGCATAACTTAATACTTAATATAATGCATAAGGAAAGAGCTATTTTCTAACTTATTCCATAATCCTTACTATCAAGATATGTAGATAATTTTACTCTTTAAAAGATCCATGCATGTTTCAGTGCTTCTTCTCTGATCAGTGGTTATTATTTTGATTTTGATTGATGGATTTTATGTGGATGGTAAGGAGGGATAACAAGGATATTCTTTCAGTAGAATATTCTTTCTATGAAGGTACTTCTTTTTTTAATCCCTCAGGGGGTAACGTAAAATTATTTAGTAGTCATGGCAAAGACTACCAATCTTGAATGTTGATAGAATTTGCCCAAGGGTCACTGAAATCCATTGGGTAACAGGAATACAATTCTTTATACTGTGTTTTGTGAGCTTCATAACAGACCCTAGTTTGAAAGAAAAACATTAAATTAGCTTTGTCTAAATAAAACATTAAAGAAGCAACTTGCCAGCTTCACCACTAGCAACCTATGACAATCATCTCCAACCTGTCTCCTTCCAGCATATTGGGGATTTTCTAACCAGCATGATTTTTCTGATGGAAATTTGGTAAGATGTAGTCCCAATATAATTGAAAGACACCTGCTTAATGAATGATGGCCTAAGACTTAAGCTCAAAGTAACATGGAACAGAAAGAGTGGTTAGAAAACTAAACATTATTTCTGTTGTTTATTACCTTGAGCTTAGTTTTCTTGGAAAACATATGTTTAAATTTATCAGAAAGCTGTTTCTTACATCGGAATGTGTAAAGGCTATCTAAAGTTGTGAAGTAAATCTCTTTGTATCACCTTCTATACACTCTTATCTGCAGAGGTACATACCAGCTGTGAAAGCTGGTAATGCTGCTACAGAACATTGAATCTTGAGGCATATATTTCCTTTATTTCATGTCCCTTCTCTTCATCAAACACAATGGCAATGATGTAAACACAAATATAAGTATTTAATATATATTTTTTGTTTAACAGTATAGATCACCATGACCTATCCTTATTTCCACTACTCAATACATCATATTTCTGGGATATTATTTCAGATAGGCTCAAATCATTAGAGGACAGTTCCTGACAATTAATCAATCTTCTTTTATTTGAAGAAAAATTAGGAAAATAATCAATAAACAAAAGAATTGCTAATGTATTCTTGGATTGTTTGGCCCAGACAGAACCAAAATGATTCTCCTGACAGTTGCCAGGTGTCAATATTTTAAAACTAAATATTTTTATCTTTTATCTTTCTTGGTGACTTCAATCTACCTCATATTAACTGGATCCTAAATGAATGTACAACTGAACTCATACATGCAACCTTCTACAATGCTGTAACAAACCTGGGACTGGAACAACTAGTAACCAACAATACTAGGCTTAACAACTGCCTCGATCTCATCTTCTGCAATAATTTGAATTCAATTTATGGAATACAAATTAAATAATCCTTTTCCAACAGTGACCACAATATGATTGACTTTTGTCTCAACATACATCCACATAAAAATCATCACAATGACAAAAACCCCAATTATAAATTCAAAAAAGGCAACTATGCTCTTATAATCAATGATCTCTCATCCCTTGATTGGCAATTTCTATTCACTGGATGCAATACTGTTGAAGACCATTACAACATACTCTTACTAGAAATCAAAAGAGCCATCAAACTATATGTACCAATAACAACTCCCCAAAACCAGGAAAAGCAGATTACCCATAACAATAAGGAAACTTCAATCCAAAAAGATTGATTGGCAAAAAAACAAATCTGGTCACATTGCCAACTTCAAAAGCCAATACAAAAATCTATGCCACCAGATAAAAACTGAATGCACTAATTATCACATTAAACAAGAGGAAAACCTTCTAGGCACCAATTTCACCCTTGCTTTCTACAACTTTATAAACAACAAACTAAAAAACTCAAGGTCCATCCCACCCCTAAAGGACCTAATGGCAAAGACTGCAATGACGACACCATCAAAACCAACCTCTTTAACACATTCTTTGGCTCAGTATTTGTAAACAGCAATGGATTAAGCCCAGTACTTCCTAGTCAAACCACAGACAACTGCAATGATCTAATACATATCGATTTTACAGAAGACATTGTTGAAAAACCACTGCGCAATCTAAAACCATCTCTATCTATTGGACTGAACGGAATATGTGCCTACTTCTTAAAAAAGCTATCCACTGCCATAGCCGAACCCCTAACCATAATCTTTGAAAAATCTTTCAAGGACCATCTCCTTGCCAAAACTATGGTCACAAGCCACAGTCATCCCCATCTTCAAAAAGGGAGACCCCAGCCTAGTTGAAAATTACAGACCAATCTTTTTATGCTGCGTCATGGAATCAATTATTAACCAATCCATCATCCTCCACTTAGAGACAAACAACCTACTCCCTAATAAACAGTTTGGTTTCAGAAAAAAACTATCCTGTAATCTGCAACTCTTACACTGCAAAAACATATGGACTACACAACTTGCTCAGGGCAAAGCAATAGATGCAATCTACATAGACTTCTGTAAAGCCTTTGATTCAGTGGTACACAACAAACTACTCCTAAAACTAAAATCTTATGATATCTCTGGACACCTGCATAACTGGATAGAAGCATTCCTGTCAAACAGACAACAAATGGTCAAAATTGGGAGCATCCTATCAAATTCTGTACCTGTCTATAGTGGTGTCCCCCAAGGCAGTGTTTTAGGACCAACTCTCTTCATACTCTACATAAATGACCTCTGTGATCATATTAAGAGCAACTGCTTTCTCTTCACTGATGATGTAAAGCTATTCAACACCACAGACAATACTACTACTCTCCAAAAAGACCTTGACTATGTATCAGAATGGTCAATCAAATGGCAACTTCAAATCTCAACAAATAAATGTTCTGTCTTACATATTGGCAAAAATAATCAGAAAATAAAATACCAGCTAAATAATCAAGACCTTGCTGAGGATCCTAACTTTGTCAAGGACCTTGGAGTACTCATCTCTAATGATCTAAGTGCTAGAGCCCACTGTAACTACATAGCCAAAAGGCATTAAGAGTTGCTAACCTAATCCTACGTAGCTTCTTCTCTGGTAATATCACACTACTAACAAGAGCATACAAAACATTTGCTAGACCAATACTCGAATACAGCTCATCAGTCTGGAACCCATATCATGTATCTGATATTAACACAATTGAAAAAGTCCAGAAATATTTCACAAGAAGAGTCCTCCACTTCTCTACTCATTGCAGAATACCTTTTGCCACCAGACTTGAAACTCTAGACCTAGAAAACCTAGAATTACGCTGCCTCCGATCCAATTTACATATTGTATATAAAATCATACATTGCAATGTCCTACCTGCAAATGAATACTTCACCTTCAATCATAACAATACAAGAGCACAATAGATATAAACTCAAGGTTAACCGCACCAAACTTGACTGCAGAAAATACGACTTCAGCAACAGAGTGGTCAATGCTTGGAATACTCTACCTGACTCTGTGGTTTCTTCCCCAAACCCCCAAAACTTTAACCTTAGACTGTCTTCTATTGACCTCAGCCCCTTTCTAAGTGGCCTGTAGGGGACGTGCATAAGCACACCAATCATGCCTACCGTCCCTGTCCTATTGTTTCTTTTTATTTTTCTTATAAGTATCTATCTCATGTATTCAAAACTATATTTATTCTTATACCTATATCTTGTAAGTGATTGACAAATCATATAAATACTAAAAATACTATATCTGGAGTTATCTGGCTTGCAGATGAGCATTAGAAGCAATCATAGAAATATTGGTGCCTAAGACAGACAAGTCAAATGACTCCATTCGTTAATTAACATTGAGGACAACTGTCTTGGGTAGGGATTGGCAATCTCTGATCCTTGAGATAGTGATGAGTGTCAATTCATCCCCAGGCAATATAGACAATGATCAGATGATGAACTTTGTGACCTACTACTATCTGTGGCATGACAAGTTCCACTGTTGCTTAGATTTTGATCCAGTGTATTCTGCTCTCCCATCAATACATTAAAGCTCCCATGAATACATTAAAGCTGAAAAATCTATTTCACCCTATTCATATCCCTTTAAATTTATCACTCTAATTGTACTTTCCATCCTATGTTGCTTGGTTGAAATTTCTATTTTATATTTAATAGTAATATCATCATTGCCATCATCATCACCACAAATATATAGAATAAAAGTTAAACAATGAAAATGCATTACAATGATATAACATATTAGAAAACATTTTTTAAAAATTGTTGTTTATATGTAATTAATTATGTTATTAATTTGCAGAATTTATATTTACCCAACCTTTGACTGAATGAGTAGTGCTGTTATTATATTCATTAGATTGCTCTAACAAATACCAACCAAGTAGAAGTTATGAAAGAGTAGAACTGAGGTTCAGTTTAAATGGAATATACATAGACTTTTGCTATATCTATGCTCTATATCAGGCTTGTCCAACCTTTCACCTTCCCTGGGCCACATTAGAAGATGAAAATTTGGTTTGGGCCGCACATAAAATAAAATAACAGTAACGATACCTGATCATCCAAAAAAACCATAGAAAACATTTTTTTTCATAAGATATCATAAAAAATAGTCAACCAGGGAGAAAGGAACGCGGGGGGTGGGGGGAAGAAAGCTCACCCGCCTCGCGCCTACCTCTCCTCCTGCAAATGGCCCGGCTGGATGCAGCAGGACTGGAAGGCAAGGACAGGGAGGCTCGGTGCAGCAGCAGCGGTGGCGGCAGAAGCTGCTACAACAGCTCTGGCGGTGGCGGTGGTGGTGGCGGGGGCAGAAGCCGCTACAACAGCTCCGGCGGCAGCAGCAGCAGCGGCAGCAACAGCAGGAGGTGGCGGAGTGGGATTCTTGGGCTGCGGCTGCCTCGGCACAAGGAGCGCTCTGACGGCGTCCGCCTTTTCTGTTGCTGCTTGACGTGGCGCTCGCCTCACCCTGCCTCGTGCCTGCCTCTCCTCCTCCTCCTTGCTGGCTCGTCCTCTTGCACGAAGGTTGGGGTGGGCACTGGGCCACATTATGAGCCGACCTGGGCCGCATGCGGCCCGTGGGCCGCGGGTTGGACAAGCCTGCTCTAGAGTTAAGAGAATTTAAGAATTAAAAGGCTTAGAATTTACTCAGATGGTTGCCATTTCCTATCCCCACCAATGTGCTATTTGAGAGGCACAGATTTTTCATGTGGAAAAATGAAAAGTGGAAGCATTTTCTGAGTTACTGTAACTTATGAATTTTAGAAAATATTACCCACCAGAAATGGGACTGTTCACAAGCAAATTTCAAGTCAGTGAAAATATTTGCAATTGCTCCATCCAAAGATCTCCAAATGGCTTGTCGTTTTTAAAAAGAATTTGGTGTGGGTTGCTATGGCTCCCAATATAGAGGCAAACTATAAAAGATTAATTTTAATTATTTTTTTCTATGACCATTCCAATTTTCATTCCATCTAAACAAATACCCATTTGAATTTTTATATCAAAATGTAAATCAGCGTCTATATAAGGAATTCAAGCTTGAGAGTTTAAAGAAGATGCAACATATTTGAAAGGACAAGTGAAAATCTTTAAGCATTTTCTTCCTTAATATTTTGTATTTACTACAAAATATATGGAAAATTATTCAATGTAAATAGCTGCATTTCTTTCTAATAATGCACAGAACTTATTATCTTGCTAAGGATAAGGCTTCTTCTACATATATTAAAAGTAAGATGATTATTCAAATAGATGTCTTGCACAAGCATTTTATCTTTGGGAATATAATCCAGTCTTTGATACAACGGAATCACTCCATTAATAGCTTCAATTAACAAAATTAGCAACATACAGTTGCTGGCTGATAAAGAATGATGCTAGTTCAAAGTAAGGCTTTCCACAAACCTAACTCAATAGTAAGATTGCCACCCTGTGTCCTAATAGATTGTAACACAGACATGCAATATGAAAATTAAAATTGAGTTTTAGCTTTGAATAAAAGATGTCAGAGGAACGACTGAGAAGAAGAGAGGAAAGGAGGACCACAAGAAATGGTCTTTTTTTACAATTGTATTTTTTTTTAATTTCTAGGCCCAATGATTCTAACTCTATCTTTGCAGGCAAGGTAATGTATGGACATTATTTCTGCAACTACCCAGTTATAAAGTAAGGGAAGATGATTTCAGCTTTTCATTTCTTAAATGATCCCAATCCCTGTGTTTATTTTCATTATTTTCATGAGATATGGCAAGTTCTAATTTTGGGGAGGAGTGGTGGTGAAATCCTTCTACCTTTGTTAAATTGCTGCTAATATGCAACTACAAAAAGACACAAAACTTTGTTAGGGGCAAAAAGGAAATGGCAATTAGACTGAGTTAGCTTGACAGGCCAGACTTACATATTTCATCCTGCTTAACTAAGCAACTACAAAAATAAAGGGTCAGTAAAAAGAAAAAAAATGAGTGGGGAATGTTAGGGAACTTGTGACATTTTATTATATGCTCCTATTTTCTCTGGTTTCTATCCAATGACCACAGTAGGAAGCTCTGTAATTACAAGAATTAAAACCATTGCTAAGAATGCAACTGCTAATCAAACTGTAAACAATATTAATGAGTTTGGCAAAGTGCCCAGAAGGTGATTTGAACTAAATAGCGGTGGGGCATTTTCTCTTAGGAGCTAAGAATCAAACATGATGGTTAAGTGAACTAGAAGCCAATCAGATTTCTATGTCAGTGAGATTTAATTCATAAATTCTTAGTTATAAATCTCAAATTTCCTATGGGTGATGTACAATAGAAAACAGTGATATAAAAAGCAATGCACAAATCCAAATAATTAAAAATGTCATTAAAAGGAAAAGTGAGAATAGTAGACTATCAACAAGGATGGAGCCAACTTCGGGTGTGGGGAATAATGTTTCATAAAATTAGCCCCGTGGCAGAAAAGGTCCATTTCCTGGGTCAAGCCAGGAGAGTGTGAGGGTCTTTGGCAAAAGGAGCTTGCATCACATCTCTTCTGTTGGATCTGATGTGTAGGCAGATGAACTGGGGTGAGGCAATTCCCTCAAATCACCCTGCCTCACGCCATGAAGAGCTTTAAAGATCAGCAACAGTTTCTTAAATTGGACCTGTAAGCAAACTGGTAATCAATGCAGTTGGAAAGTTGTAACAGGTGCCGTTCTACATTTTGCACCAGCTGGAGCATCTGGAGCAATGGAGTCTCTTCAAGAGCATCCCTGTGTAGACTGCATTACAATGTCCTAGGTGATTGGGACAAGAGTGCCATGAACAGACTCTCCCAGTCTAGGAACACAAAACAAAGTTGTGCAAAGAGCAAAAGTTGTAATTTTAGAAAGATCCTCAGATTACAGATTTGATGAATTTGGTGCATTCCCCACTGCTTGGATCCAGCTATTTGATTGTGTCAAATATTGGGTACCAAAGATAAAATAGTTCCAGAACTGGTAGACCTCAAAAACCTCTTAATCTTGCCAGGATTCTGATATTCCTCATCCAGACCTTCACAGCCTCCAGATATCAGGATAAGACATCAACAACATTGCTTAGGTCACTGGGACAAGGTATATAATTGGGTATCATCAGCATTGTGATGATATCTCACCCTTTAATGATGGAAGAACTCACCCAGCAACTACAAGCAGATGTTGAATAGCACCAAACCCTGTGGCACCCTGCACAAAAAGGACTCACTGTTCCCCCAATCACCACTGACTGGAATCAACTCTGAAGAAATGAGATGAACCAGCATAATATAGTTCTAAACCCTACCTCTCAATCCCCATAACCATTCCAAAAGGATATTGTTAAGTTTGAGCAATGAGAGGCTGAACCAGAGCATGAGTGCAACAGTACTTTATTTTACAATAAAGGGCTGACCGTGCTTGCCAAGCCTGGAACTGGCTCGCAGCAATCAGCAACCGGTTGGACCCCGCAGCCTGCTTTTATAGCTGGCTGCTGGGGAGAACCAACCAATGGGAATGGGGGAATATCGCCCACACAAAGTGAGTGGACCTGAGTGAGAACTCCTTGAGTCCTCAGGACATAACACCCCTTCCCCCAGATGCGAACATGCATAGTCCTTGAGGTAGACGGGGGTTTGTGTTGGCGCCCGGAGCGGCGCAACTCGGGAACATTGTCTGTCTGTTCGGTATCAGTCTGTGACGGTTGAGCCGGCATAGTGTCGCTAACACTCTCTCTGGACTGGGCATCCTCGGAAACCACCGGGTTGGTTACTGGGGTCGAACTCTCGTGGGTTGGATCAGATTGGTCAACTCTTTGGGCGCTGTTGTCCGAGTTTGGGCTGACCGGAACGACCGCTGGCGCAGACTGGTCGCTGGGTGCGATGTGGCTGGGCGGCGGATGAGACGGTTCCCCTTCGACTGGAGACTCTGGATTCTTGTTCGCAAGGTTGCTGAGGCGCCTTCTGAGTTGGTCTATGTGTCTCCTCCAGACGCGACCATCCTCCAGCCTGACTCTATACGATCTCGGCCCGGTGACGGCGATGACCTCGCCCGGAATCCAAAGTGGGTCCCCAGCGAAATTCCTTGCGAATATCGGCTCCTGTAACATAAAATGTCTAACCCGAAGTGGAAGCGAGGGGAGAGTCAGGGCAGTATTGTGGGTGCAGTCTATCTAATACAGTCCTCAGGCGCCGGCCCATCAGAAGTTCCGCTGGGGACTTATTGGTGACTGCACAGGGGTTGAGTGCTGGCTCATCAGGAACCGTGAGAGTTTGTGGTGCCAGTCATCTCTGCCAAACCTAGCGAGGGCCTCTTTGGTGGTCCTGACAGCCCTTTAGCCAACCCATTACTCGCAGGGTGAAATGGGGCTGTGAAAATGTGGCGAATGCCTAGGTTGGCTGCAAAACGGCTGAATTCTACTGATGCGAACTGTGGGCCATTATCGGAGACCAAGGAGTCGGGTAGTCCATGTGTAACGAACAGGCACGTTAACACGTTGGTGATTGCTAGTGTGGTGGTCGTGGATAGCTGTGCCACGTCTATCCATTTGGAATAAGCGTCCACAACCACTAGGAACATCTTTCCATGCACGGGCCGGCCAGATCGATATGGATTCTAGACCAAGAGCGCTGGCGCTCTCCCATCTGGTAGGGGTGGCGATGGGGAGAGCAGGACGGGATTCCTGGCAAATGCTGCAGGAACTTACCCAATTGACAATGTCCTCGTCTAGACCCGGCCACCACACGTAGCTGCGTGCTAATGCCTTCATTCTCACAATGCCGGGTGTCCCCGTGCAACGCTTCCAGGACTCGGGTACGCAGCGAGGTCGGAATGACCACCGAGTGCCCCACAGTAGACAACCCTGCAAACTGGACAGCTCCTGCATGCGAGTCTTAAAGGGTGCGAATTTGTTATCAACGTTGCCTCCCGGCCACCCCCTCCTCACCCAGTCGAGCACCTGGGCGAGCGTTTGGTCTGCCTTGGTTTTAGCGGCGATGTCAAGGGCGGTGATGGGCAGGTCCAACTGGGTGATTTCGAAAATGGCATTGACAGGAGCTGGGTCTTCAGCCGGAGCGGGTAAGGGGCAGTGACTGAGAGCGTCAGCGTGGGATAGAGTTTTGCCTGGGCGGTGAATAAGTTTGTATGAGTAGGCCGCTAGGAAAAGTGTCCACCTTGTCATCCTAGGGGAGAGGACTTGAGGTGTCTGTTTGTCGCCGGCCAGTAGGCCCAGGAGGGGCTTATGGTCGGTGACCAGTTCAAGAAGTGGCCAAAAAGGAATTCGTGAAACTTTTCACGGCTGCAACAGCTGCTAGGGTTTCCTTGTCTATTTGGCTGTAATTTCGCTCCGTGGCCGAGAGCGTCCTGGAGAAAAAGGCGATGGGGGCCTCGGCGCCATTGGCGAGTCGGTGACTAAGGACCGCCCCAATTCCAAAAGGGGATGCGTCTGCTGCCAGTACTAAAGGAAGGTTGGGGTCGAATTGGATGAGCACTGCCTCTGACGTAAGTAGTGATTTGACGGCGTTAAATGCCTGGTCTTCTTTGTGCCCCCAGTGCCACGGTGACTTTTTGTCTAGTAATCTGTGTAGGGGTTCGGCTACTGAGGCTTTATGGGGCAAGAAGGATGCATAAAAGTTTAGCAGCCCCAAGAAAGCTTGTAGCTCCGTTTTGGAGGTCGGTGTGGGAGCTTCGTGGATCGCCCTAACCTTGGACTCCAGGGGTGAATGCCAGAGGCGTCAATTTTATAACCCAGAAAGTCCACCTGTCTAGTGGCAATGGCGCATTTTTCTTTTTTTAACTTGTGGCCATGCTGTCTGAACCTCTCTAACACTGCTCGCACTCTCTGGAAGAGTTGGGGTCTGTCCCTGGCCGAGACCAAGATGTCGTCGAAGTAGGGTACTACACCAGGGAGGCCCTGTAAAATCCGGCTCCATGAGGATTGAAAAATACCCGGGGCAACACTTACGCCAAATTGGAGACGCTTGCATCGGAAGGCACCCCTGTGAGTGGCGATGGTCTGAAGTTCCGCTGTTTGGTTATCAACAGGGAACTGCTGATATGCTTGAGACATGTCCAATTTAGCAAAAATACTGCCCGGTTCGAATGTGTGCAATAAGTGCTGAATGACGGGCACAGGGTAGGCGCTAACTTGTAAATATTTATTGATTGTTGTCTTGTAGTCCGAGCAAATTCTCAGGCTACTATCTTTTTTGAGGGTGTGACAATGGGCGTCTCCCACTTGGCGAAATCTGTTGGCTCAATGACCCTTGTTTTAGTAGTTTATCCAATTCAGCATCTAGTTTTGGTCGAATAGCAAATGGAACTCTACGTGGTTTTAATCTGATTGGGACTGCCTGGGGGTCAACGGTGAACGAGATGGGGGTTCCATTATAACACCCCAGCTCCTCGCTGAACACATCTGCGTAGTCAGCGAATAAGGAGTCAGTGTCTGAGGTTGAGACAGCATGGACTCCTGTTAACCCTAGGCCGAGGTGGGGAAACCAATCGAGCCCCAATAAGGTGGGTAGATTGCCGTTAACTACCACTAGAGGTAGGTGGCCTTTAAAAGCTCTAAAACTTACAAAGAACTTGCCTCTGCCGATCACGGGAATGGCCTTCCCCTGGTAGTCCTTCAGACCGAACTGGCATCTCTGGAGCCGGGTAGTAGATAGGCTGGGGTGGAGTCTCTTGAGGGTGTTCCACGAGATTATTGAGAGCGCTGACCCTGTGTCAACCTCCATGTGGCACGGTTTACCTTCTAGGAAAACGGAGAGAGAAATTTTACTAACAGTGTGGCAAGTACGCCTGGCAAGGCGGTGCGTGCGACAGTTTAATACTTGCCTCTGTGGTCCCGGAGTGCGAGGACGGGGTCTGTGTGCAGCGCTTTGGGGGCTTGGCAGACTCTCGCAATGTGCCCCCTCTTATGGCAGTTGTTGCAAACGGCTCCTTTAAACTTGCAGGTGGCCCTTTGATTGTATCCCCCACAGGCTAGGCACAATGTGATGTGCTTGGGTGGACCGGTGTATTCTTGTTTGGCCCCTACCTGCGACCGTCTGTCATTGGTGAGGCGGTGGACGTCGTTTTCATCGTTGTGGGTTTCCTCCCTTCCACCTCTTCGGAATGGACTGGGAACGATGCTAGCTTGGCACTTGGGCCCTGAATTTCGGTGGCTGAGTTCGTTGCTAGCTCGGCTGCTAGAGCCTCCTCTACCGCTGCTTGCGAGGTTGAGGTCTTTTTTGCTAGCAGGCGCCTCTGTAGGTTGAGATCCTTGACCCCACAAACTAATTGATCGAGGAGCATGTCCTCCAGGTATGTTCCAAACCCGCAGTGCAGGGCTGCTGTTCTGAGGGCGGCCATATATTGATTGATGGTCTCCTTACTTGATTGCTTCCTCATACGGAACGTGAACCTCCTGGCGATTTGTGAAGGCCTGGGAGCGTAGTGGTTAGTGAGGATCTCAAGCAACTCGGACCATGGAACGTTTTTCAATTCTCTCGGCGCTACGAGTGCTGCGGCGGTATCGTAAACGGTGGCTCCGCAGTAGATTAGGAAATAGGATTTTTTCCGATGCTCTCCCGCATCCGCTAGGCCGACTGCATCAATGTAATGATTGAATCGGTTCTTATACGATTCCCACTTCTCTTCGTCTGGTTTAAACGCCGGGAATACTGGGTTGGAACTCATGGTGCTGGAACGGCTGGGCTACCTGCGGAAAAAAATCTCTCTGGGACTACGATCGCTCGTGAGTTACTAGTGATATCAGCTCTGGAGAGGTTTTTTTGCTACCCTCTCTTTCTCTCTCTGGGTTACCACGTTGGCTGCTAGCCGTTGAGGTGTCTTGATTCGCGCCAAAAGTGGGCGTTAGTGACTCTCTACAGCGCTGTGCTGTGATTCCTACTGGCTCGAAATTCAAATGACACCCGTTTGAATTTCGCGCCAAATGCAGAGCGGCTGCGGCTCGTAGCGCTTCACTTTCCCCGTAAGCGGGGCTAACAAGCGGCTACAGACGCTTCTAACTTTTGAATCAGACCGCTTTCTCTGGCTGCGGATCTGCGTTTGCTCTTTTTGATCGCTCGTTTTGTTGTCTGACCGCTCTCTCTGGCTGCGGATCAGCGTTTCCCTTATCGCCAGCCGATCGCTCTCTCTGGGCTGCGGATCGGTGGCTAGTGACTCAGCGGTTGCAAGGTGCATCTGGTAGCCATCCCATCCTCGTCGCCAGTGTTAAGTTTGAGCAATGAGAGGCTGAACCAGAGCATGAGTGCAACAGTACTTTATTTTACAATAAAGGGCTGACCGTGCTTGCCAAGCCTGGAACTGGCTCGCAGCAATCAGCAACCGGTTGGACCCCGCAGCCTGCTTTTATAGCTGGCTGCTGGGGAGAACCAACCAATGGGAATGGGGGAATATCGCCCACACAAAGTGAGTGGACCTGAGTGAGAACTCCTTGAGTCCTCAGGACATAACAGACATCATGGTCAATAGTATCAAAAACTACTGAGAAGTCAAACTGAGCAAAGATGGATGCACAATTCCTATCCCATCCACATCAGAAATGATCCAAAAGTAGAACCAATGCTGTTTTTACTCCACACCCTGAATCCTAATTAAAAGAGATCCATAAAATCCGCTTCATCCAAGGTTCTCTGAAGCTATTGCACAACTATCTTCTCAACCACATTCTCCAAAAGGATTTTCCAGTATAATGAAGTGCTGGCTCCTTGAGGAAATGAATGAACACCACCACACTTCACTCAAAGAAGAATTGCATAGAACTCATTCATACAACAACTCTTGGCTCAGTTTAATAAGCCAGTGGGCATATGGATCTAAAGAGAGATGGCTGAATTCACAGCCCTGTGGATATGGGATCATCCCTTCCTTCTGATTATGCATATAATAATAATTACTAATCAACAATGAATAGAAAAACTACAGCAGGGGTCTTCAAACTTGACAACTTTAAGACTTGTGGACTTCAACTCCAGAATTCCTCCTCCAGTCATGCTCAGGAATTCTGAGAGTTGAAGTCCACAAGTTTTAAACTTGCCAAGTTTGAAGACCCTTGAACTAAAGGGACTGATTTCTTGACATCTCTTTTATTTATTGGGCCAATGGAGCAGAGAGAAATGAAACCCTGCATCCCGATGTTAACACATCCTGACATGTAGAATAATTGACTATTTGTTTTCCACTTGGGACAACAAAATCTTGTTCCTTTTGTTACACGAATCTCCTCCAACCTGGTGCCTTCCAGATATTGCTGGGCTACAATTTTCACATCTCCAGCCAGAAAAAGCTATTTTTTCCAAGGATCATCAGAAATAATCCTAATATTTGTGACTAGATTGGATTTACCTGTCCTTAGAGAAAGCTCATGCCATGGGAAAGGTGCATTTGTGAATTGAGTGCCTTTATTATATTGGTCACATGGAATCTTATAAAAGAGCTTAGGGCAAAGAAGACACATATCACAAAGGGACATAAAAACCTGTCAAATTAATTCAAAGTGCAACACTTTGTATTCAACCCAAACAGGTTTTCATGTCCTTCTGCAATATTTATGTTTTCTTTGCCCTTAGCTTCTATATTGGATTCACATAACTAAGAAAGTTAAAAATGCAAAACATTCTTTGTTGAAAATCATGATCAAATGTCCAGATACCCCAACAGGCCATCCTAATTAATTCACAAGAAATATTTGTCCCCATTTAGCCACACTTTCTGTTCATCAACATTACTCAGACTTTAAGTCTCCTATTCCACTATTAGCTGTTACATATTGTGGCTAAAACAAATTATTAGATATAGCCTACACAAATCTGTCTAAATTCTTTCAAAGCCATCAGTGCATGTGACAATGAGAGCTGAAAGTTTATTGTCCATTGCCTAAAGCAGTACCTATTTTTCTTTCTCCTTTATTTGCTGAGGTTCGATTTCACCCCAATATTTGACTTTTAAGAAAGATTTTGGGGGGGGGAGGGGCAGGAGTTATGAGTGATAAGATTGCCACATGGGACTCTTAAAGTCATTGCAATGCAGATGTATATAATAGCATCCTAATGCCTGCCTCTTTGACATTGTTTCCTTGTTATAATTCTGATAGCAAAGAACATTTTTTGACTGTGCTACACCATCTTTCTTCTTCACTTGGATCTTTGTGGCAACATATCTTTTCAATTTCTCTTTCAATCCTCTTCCCAAATTAATACAACCACTTTTTGGCAATATATGCTCGGCTTACATGACCCTTGTCTTTCTTGCTTGTCTTTCTTGCTTTTCCTCTCTAAAGCTGCCTTTTCAGATCCTGGTCATTTTAGACAATTGATCAATTTAGCAGCAGCTGTCTGAGCAGGACTTCAAGGTATATCTAGGGTTCCCAAATGAAACATAGTTCCTTATCACATTTTAAATTAGGCAGAATTCACTTCTGCAAGATCTGTAAGAATTAGAAGACCAAATTACCCTATATATAAAAAATGTATTGTGCAGCTGTCTTTTTTTGTTTGGGAAAAATTACCCAATCATCCTGTATAAGCGTTAGTATTTTTTCCAACCCAATGGGAAGACATTATGTAAAAAAAACCTCAAGGTAATGTCTATCCGTCCATTAGCAGGATAATTTTCCAAAAACTTAACAGAATAGGACAAAATTTTCTATGGCAAAGGAAAAAAAACAGCAAAAGAAAGGTGGCAGTCTGAAAATGAGCCTGATCATGACGAGGGCTGGAATGGGTGCGGGGGGAGAGAAAATACGGTTCATCTCTATGAGAGAGACAATTGGCTAGCAGTCATCTATTTCAGTCTAAGATCTTTTTTTCTTCCTGGTGATTGGACCAGAACAGATCATCTGCAGCTGTGCTGTGCTTTCCAATAAACACAGACAGATGTAACACTGAGAGAGCAGAAATCCATACACATAGATACAATATGTTATTTCATTACCAAAAAATACTAGACACTTCTTATGGTCACTATTAGTCTATTCTATAAATCTAGAATTTCAGAACTTTCCATAATTCTTTTTAACCAAATGGAATATTTGAAATAAATTATATAAAGGAAATCAGAATGTGCCTCAATCAACAGGAAAGTTCTCCAAAACCTGAATATTCTATATTGCACGTAGGGTGCAAGTAGAAGCCAGTCAAAGAAAATGGAGTTTCAAACTGGATCAGATTTGGCCAAGAAATGCAAAGGTAAAAAAAAAAAAAAAGTCTCAGTGCATCCATATGGGACAGACACTTCAGCCATAGTTTGGAATGTTGTTGACTGCTCCATTTAACTACATCTTTCCCATTTCTTGTCCTATTTGCAGGAAAGTGTGTGTTTCCTCCATATGCTTCACAATGACCATATAAAAAATAGAGCAGCAACAAACATAATACCTTATGCCATCAGACTTGAAATTCTAGAACTAGAAAACCTAGAATTACGCCACCTTCAGTCCGATCTAAGTATAGTATATAAAATTATACATTGCAATGTCCTACCTGTCAATGAATACTTCAGCTTCAACCATAACAACGCAAGAGCAAACAATAGATACAAACTCAAGGTTAATCCCAACAAACTTGATTGCAGGAAATACGACTTCAGCAACAGAGTGGTCAACATCTGGAATACTGTACCTGACTCTGTGGTTTCTTCCCCAAACCCCCAAAACTTTAACCTTAGGCTGTCTATTATTGACCTGACCCCTTTCCTTAGAGGTCTGTAGGGGGCGTGCATAAGCGCACCAACGTTCCTGTTGTCCTGTTGTTTCTTTAATGTTTTTTATTTTTCTTATATGTATCCATGTATTCATAACTATGTTTTTACTTATACCTATTATCTTGTAAGGAATTGACAAAAATAAATAAATAAATAAAATAAATTATAATTGGTATAATTATATTTGGCACATTAGCTTAGATTGCTTTAACCTCTTTCACTGGATGTGCTATCCTGACTGAAGATTCATAATCCCTCCAGGGAGATAATTCAAGAGTAGCCAGGAAGCAGATGATACAGCAGCATCTTCATTATAATGGTTTTGGATTTTGTTTTCACAGTATATTTGGGTGATAATAAGGACTCACAAACTCTATATGGAAGAATCTTACTTCTTCCAGCCCTGCATAGTTGCTCCAACCTTAATCATGCTAGAATGGGTCTCTGGTTTTGTGCTGAAATATTGATTGTTGACAAAAGTGAATAGAAAACTTTGAGGGGCTGTGGGTTTCTGTACAGTTGAGCCCTCATTCACTGGGTAAGCATCTAATCCATGCTTAATACTAACCCATGCTCTCACTGACATGATATTGTACTATAGGTATTATAATAAATGGATCAGAATATATACTTGCATTTTTATTCTCTTCTTGGATCATAATTATCTGTAAATGCATCTCTAGTGCTAGCACCTTTACATCACCACATGAACACTTTAACTCAAGATAATAAGAATTGAATCTGGGACCATTTATATTCATTCAAAGCATGTGTGCTGCCTCTAAACTACAGCCATTCTGGCAATGGTAATTCCAGAATGAATGTTCTAAATGAATGTATGTGTCTCACAAATCTGAAAAGAATTTTGAAGGCAGAAATTTTATGATCTGTTTTTGCCCATCCAGATGATTAGTAGTAGCAAAATCTCACGTTAAAAATGATAAATAATGAATATTTGTAGAAATGTAAAACTCGGTTTCATCATTGCAATTTGATTCCCTTACTGCAGAATTTTTAAACCCTTGTTTCTTCAATTAAAAGAAGTACAATACCAAGTTCCATTCAAAATCTAGCCAGCTACCAGCAGAAGGACATCCATTAGAAAAAAAAATCAAACAAACAAGATGGTGTCCAGAACTATGCAACCTAAGCCTGCTGCTTTTTAACATCATATTTTTATTTATTTATTTGTATTTAGTTAGTTTAATCAAGCATGTATGAGAAAACAACTATAAGTATGAACATAACATATAAACGTATAAGTATAAACAGATATAAGTATATACATAATAACTGAGTATGGATAAATGGGAACAGTAGGACAGGGACGGTAAGCACACCAGTACGCTTATGTACACCCCCTTACAGACCTCTTAGGAATCAAGTAAGGCCCACAGTAGACAATTTAAGCTTAAAGTTTTGGGGGTTTGAGGATGTAGCAATAGAGTCAGTAGTGAGTTCCAGGCGTTGACCAGGTAGTGAGTTCCAGGCATTGCTGAAGTTGTATTTTCTGCAATTGAGTTTGGAGTGGTTTACTTTGAGTTTGTATCGATTGTTTGCCCATATGTTATTGTGCTTGAAGCTGAAATAGTCATTGGCAGATAGGACATTGTAGCAGACAATTTTGTGTACTAAGCTTAGGTCAGACTATAGAAAGTGTAGTTCTAAGTTATCTAGGTCCAAAATTTCAAGCCTGGTGGCATAAAGTATTCTCTTGCGAGCTAAGGAGTAGAATACTATTCTCGTGAAATACCTCTAGACTCATTCAATTGTATTAATGTCCATTAAACAGTGTGGATTCCAGGCAGATGAGCTGTATTCAAGAATTGGTCTGGCAAAGGTTTTGTATGCCCTGGTTTGCAGTTCAATGTTACCGGAGAAGAAGCTTCACAAAATTAGATTAACAACTCTTAATGTCTTTTTGGCAATGCCGTTACAGTGAGCTCTGGGGCTTATATCTTTTGAAATGAGTACTCCTAGGTTTGTGATGCAACCTTTGCATTTTGATAACTCTTCCCCTAGGCCCCCTGCCCTGGTAATATATGAATGATAAGGAGACCCACTAAAATAACTCCTGGCCATAAAACCTAAAAAAAATGTTTTGAAAGATA
The DNA here is from genome assembly GCF_049901715.1 of Pseudonaja textilis. Taxonomy (NCBI): domain Eukaryota; kingdom Metazoa; phylum Chordata; class Lepidosauria; order Squamata; family Elapidae; genus Pseudonaja; species Pseudonaja textilis. The sequence continues at coordinate 94,830,827 of NC_142008.1, forward strand.
AAAGCAGTATCATCACACCTCATAGCATGAAGATTTTTTTCTAGATAAGTGCTTCTAGTGACAGAACATTATGGGTTTTGTAGTTTTAACATTATGTAAACATCGGTTATGTTTTGGTAAGAAGATGCCCTGGGAAATATAGCAAAAAGTCACAGTGGTAAGGAAGCACCCATCGCCTTTTTCTCCCGAACGCTGGCCAAGCCAGAAAGAAATTACAGTCAACTGGACAAAGAAGCCCTCGCCATCGTCGCCGGAGTGAAAAGGTTCCACGAGTACCTTTATGGTAGGAACTTTTCAATCATAACAGACCACAAGCCCCTGCTCGGGATACTCGCAGGGAACAAGGCCACCCCAAACATCCTGTCACCCCAGATGACGCGGTGGTCCAAGTTCCTGGCCGCATACTCATACGAACTGTCACACCGGCCCGGCAAGAACATTCCGCACGCTGACGCACTAAGCCGGTCACCACTACCTGACCTAGACGACGACCCAGTGCCCACAACGATGACCCTGCAAATCAAGACCCTACCCAGCCCACTCTTAACTGCGCCAGACATTGCCCATGAAACAAATAAAGACAAACGGCTGGCGTGGGTATTGAGCTGGGTAGAGCAGGGGTGGCCAGAAAATGACGGCGGCGAGCAATTCAAAGCCTTCCGAAACTGCCAAACTGAGCTGTTCTCACAAAGGGGGTGCATACTCTGGGGCGACCGGGTAGTCATACCGGAAGCGCTACAAAACAGAGTGTTGGCAATGCTGCATGAGGGACACCCGGGGGTCGTCAAGATGAAAGCCCTGGCCAGAAGCTACCCTTGGTGGCCAGTGATGGACAAACAAATCGAGACATGTGTCGCCGGCTGCAGCAGGTGCCAAGAGTCGAGAGCCAACCCCCCCGCCGCCCTGATCCTGGAATGGGAAACCCCGAGAGGACCATGGTCGCGAATACACATAGACTTCGCTGGGCCAACCAAGGGGCATACATTCCTCATCACCGTAGATGCTTACTCCAACTGGCTGGAGGTAAGCACTATGAGGGCAACAACAACAGAAGCGGTCATCGACAAGCTCAACAAACTCTTTGCAACGCACGGGCTACCGGATGTCATAGTGTCGGACAACGGGCCACAGTTCACGGCACTGGCATTTGAGAAATACCTGGCCGAACGAGGCATCCGACACGCCTTAACCTCGACGGCTCACCCGGCGGCGAACGGTAGGGCGGAACGGATGGTCCAATACACAAAAAAAGCCATCCAAAAAATCAAAACCGGCGACATCCAGGAGAAAATAAACAAACTACTCTTCATACAGCACATCACGCCGAGCACGACCACGAACAAGAGCCCAGCGGAGTTACTTATGGGAAGGAAACTGAGGTCTCCACTGGACCTCTTACACCCCACCTACAACCCAGAGAAACCCCCGGACTCCTCCAGCCGGTACCGGGCATTCAACATCGGGGACACAGTCTACGCGAAGAACTTCACGGGAGACCCCCTCTGGGTACCTGCACAAATAACACAGGTAACCGGGCCCCGATCATACAGACCTCAAACGACAGACGGAAGGAGCTGGAAGCAGCACATCGACCAGCTACGGTCCAGACTAGCCGCCAGCACCTGCGACGCCTCAACAACAACAACAACCAAGGAAAGCAGAGAGGGAGGGGAAGCCTCAACAATCAAGCCGGTAAACGACGGAAGGCTGGAATCATCAACGGCACACCCCCCAACGTAAGCCGAACACCCCCCACCAGAAGAGAGAAACATTCAAATAGACCAGCCATACTCACCAGCAGACCTCAAACTGTCGCAGACGGGATCTTCACCTGGAAGGTACAGCCAAGCCAGCTCAACCAGCCCGGAAAGACCGAGCGAGAGCAACAGGAACCGCAACTCGACCAACCCAGGTAGCCCGGGCGGGAGCTGCGACGACAGGCCCGGCTCACCCTTCCAGGCGGTTCCATCAACGAAGTTGAGAGCGACGCGGAGCCCGTCTGAACCGGCCAACGATCACACACAGACTGAACCGTGCAGGTCAGCCAGACAGATTCGGAGCCCCACCTACCTGCGCGACTACGTCATGACGCTGCGTCAGATGAAACCATGAGGGGAGGGGTGTTCTGTATTAACATTCTTGAAGACTCGCATTCTGATTGGTCCACCCGGACCGCAACCCGATTGGTCCATTGAATGACTGTGATTGGAGCGCTAAGAATCTACCGCGATTGGCCGAGCCGATCGCGGGAGATTCAAAGCGCTGCCATTGGCCGCCGGCCGGCTGTATAAAGCCAAGCGGCTCGCACACTTTAACTGTTCTTGTTCAGAAGCTACAATAAAGAGCTGATTGTTCACTTTTGCGTCTCGCCTCTTATGTGACCCGATCCACCGATCTAACAGAACCTGCACATGGGCAATGTGTAATCTGTTCCACAGTCAGACCTGGCCATATCTTTGATGTTATACTTGAGCTTCTTCACTTCCTTTTAGCAATAACATAATCAATTTGATTTATATGTACTCCATTTGGTATAGTAGCCATATATATAAAAGACTTCTTTTATTATTAGGTTTCAATAAATCATTGATTTATGTCAGTTTCTGCCTAGTTTTGGTTTCTTTAGCCATATTATCCACCACACTCCCTTTTTAAATGTTTCCAACTTTGGTATTCCAATCCCCAATCATGAGCAACACCTTCCCTACATGTTCTGTTGATTTGAAATTGAATTTGATCAGAGAACTAATCAACCGCTTCTTCTGCCTTGGTGACTGGAGCATACATTTGAATGATCGGTATATTAAAGGGGTGTCTACAAGGCTAATTGCTCCATGTTGCTTAATAAATAAACTAAAGACTTCTAAGGAGCACAAATGGAAAGATCTAATCTTCTTGTTCTCTTGGGTCATCCTACTAATTCATAGCAAGGCTAAGCTTTAACAGATGCACCAGTCATAGCCTTAACATTTTTTTAAACTGTTCAGGAATCATTCTGACACATTTTGGGGGGTCTGGGCTCCGCTCAGTCTTACAGAATGGAATGCCAATAAACAGGTTGAGCATTTGGCCTTTGCAGTAGATAGATGTGCTCTATTATAGCCAAGGCCAGCAACTAAAAATAACACATGGACAAAGTGTAGTAATACAGTAATACAGTAAAAGCCACCAATTTATACATACGTAAGAATAGAACTGAACAGGACAGCATAGCACAGCACAGAATAGAACAGAATAGAATATTTTTTATTGACTAAGTGTGATTGGACATAAGAAATTTGCCTTGCTGTTCATATATGCATATATACAAACACACATTTCTCCTGTTATTTTCCCCAGAACAACAAATTTGTGAAATTGGTTGGGCCGAAACAGAGTGACTGGCCCAAAGTCACCCAACTGGCTTTTATGGCTAAACTGGAATTTACAATTTCCCACTTTCCAGACTGGTTTCTTAACTAATAGATCAAATTGGTTTAAAAGAGGAAGGAAAAAAGAAGAGTGAGAATTGAGTATAAGTGAAAAACACAATAAATTACAAATTTTACAGCATGTAAATGAACTGAGTCGTGTCCAACAGCAATAACAATAGTGTAAAATTTTGTCATTTCCCTAGAAACTTCATTGATTATTTTGTAAAAGATGTACTGTTCTCACTTGATGCCTATTTAAATATTTTGCACTTAGAAGGCTTATCAGTTCCACTTTTCAAGATGGTAGATCAAGCAAGCCAGTAGTATATGAGTAATTTAGTATCAGAATAAATTCTTCAAAGGGATCGTTGTTATTTTTCCTTACAATATTAACACCATTATGAGGAAGGCATCTAGGTGTACCAGACTGAAGAAATTCTTTTGGTATAATGATGCTAAAAAAATTTAACAATTATTTTTGAGTGGTGAAGTTAGATAGATAAAATAAAAATAGAAACAAGGTGAAATAGTAGTTCTAGTCCCTTGTACTTAAAATACTTGAACTCTTATTTAATATTGCTTAGGCTCTTTCCTGGCCCAACATACACTGAGCTTGGCAAGGGAGTCTACAGTAAGCCAGATAATTTTTAGTATATTTAGGTGTTTTGTTAATCATTTTCTTGTAATTTGTAAATCAAATTTGAGTGGAAAACACAGTAAGGCAGGTTTAATGACATGAGAGTGATATAATATGTAAGTGAGTTTGAAATAGGGATTAAGATAATGACATGGAAATGAGTAGAATCAACCGATCAGATGAGAAAGAGAGGGGGAGAGAGGGGGAGAGAGAGAAAGAGAGGGAGGGAGAGAAAGAGAGAGACTTACCTACATTGGAAATCACTAGGTCTGAAGAAATGAGAGCTCAAAAATGTATCTTCGCCTAAAAAGATTCTTTAAAATTGAGATTTTGAATTATGGTCTGTTTTGACACATTTTGCCCATAAGAGAAGTCTGACCCAAGATATTCCAGGATGACCTTAATTAGGTTTTCTACACATTTCTTTCTAAAAACACAATCATACATATACCATCAAATGATTGTTATATTCACAATTTATGTCAAAAATGTATATATGATGCATTAGTAGCCATAATAGACTAATTCTGTGATCTCCACCATGGTGACTTGAGAAATACTTTCAGCTTTCAAAATTCAACTTTCCGAGATTAACAGGTAATTTTTCCCTTTCAATGTGACGAACCAGCCTTAAAAATTGTTACTGGTACTGGAATCCTACCTCTCAATAAGAAACGTAGCAGCATGATACATTTTAGCAACGTATAGATATTTATCTACTTCAACTACCTTTCAAATTATTCCCTAAAAGATACTCTTGAGAGTAATGAAATCCTTAAAATGGGGTGATCAGAAGAGGAGACTTTCTCATCATATTCTGAATTTTAGCAATATATGGGAGATAATTCCACATAATGAGTACATTAAAAAGTTGACTTATACTTAAAAGACTTGGTGGTTCAGTAGATAGGAAGTTGGCTCAGAGATAGTTCTCAGTGTGTGATTGTTAATGGGGCACTATTAAAGGGCAAATTTGATGCATCACTAGATCTTTTTCTGCTGTTAGTTTTCTATTTTTCAAATAAACTAATCTAATAAATGAGAAGGAGGAATAAATTTCCTTTTTCTTCCTCTCTTTTTCTTCTCCTAATTCTGTTTACTTTTCTGCTTGCCTTTTTTTGCTGAAAGTAGGATGTATTTTTAAGTACCAACTCTTGAGAGATACAGCTCATCCTTTAGGTTTAGATTAGGGAAAATAGAAGATGGCTGTTTTCCAAATAAAGAAGAAACATCTATGTTCAGTTAAATGCATGCTCCATTTACTAATAATTTTTCCAATGACCCATCCCATATTGCCTCTCACACTGAGCATGAAATATAAATGTAAAAGTAGTAGAGCAGTAAGACTAGCTGTCAAAAACATCACTTCTTCTTTCCAAGATTGAACATAACTGAAGAAAGCAATTGAACAACTGTGATTAAAAGGCAAGTATAGATAATTTAACATTTCCACATGTTATTTTATGTATGTTATTTTAATATATCTTCTAATAGGACTTTGACAAAATATACTTAAAGGCATGCTGTGCATGTGTTTTGGAGAGTTCTGATAAATAGATCTTGAGAAATTATTGAAATTCTCCTCTGCAAAGTACATCCCACAAGTCTGAAGTCTGCCATTATCTATTATAATATATATCTACCATGTGAACTGACAGCAAGAAATAGTTGGATTAAAACTGCTGGTAAAGAAAGACTCAACTTTGAATATTGTTCCGGACTAGCAGGCTCGTAGCCTGCAAATCTGATGGGCCCGCTGAAAGCCGATCGTGATTGGTCGCCATAGACTGATGCGATTGGCCAGTAAACGGGCTGCTGCAATTGGCCCTGCCAAGAGCGGCAAAGTCAAATCGCCTTCATTGGCTGCCTAGCCACAGCCAGCCCTATATAAGGGGCTGCTGCGGCTGGGGTTAGTTGCTCAGATCTGAAGTCACAAATAAAGAGCTGTTGTGCTATCTGAGTCTTGCCTCCGTTCTTGAACCGTCCTCCCAGATCTAACACTGGCGACGAGGATGGGATGCGGAGGCAACAGAAGCTATTGAATTGAGCTAGCCGAAGGAGCATGTGGCTGACAGAGCGCAACGAAGGCGACATGGCCAGCAGCGCTATACCACCCGCACCATTCGATCCAGCTAGCGAAGATTGGGACTCATACATGGACAGATTTCAAATGTTCCTGGAGTCCAACAACCTCAAAGATGCCACGCCCAGCAAGAAACGAGCCGTTTTTCTAACCCATTGTGGACCAGCCGTTTTTAAGATGGCTAAAGCCTTAGCCAAGCCAGCTGAAGTTAAAACCATGGATTGGGACACCCTTGCTTTCATCCTGCGCAACCATTACGCCCCAGCCGTGCCAACTCTCATTCGCAGACATGAGTTCCACCAGAGGGACCAATGTGAAGGTGAGAGCGTTGGGGATTTTGTGGCAGACCTGAGGAACCTGGGCGGTTTGTGTGGCTTCACCAACCTCGAAGAAGCCATGAGAGATTGCATTGTCCTTGGCCTCAGAGACCCAACCGTCCAGAGCAAGATCATGGCCAAGGGGAACATCTCGCTTGCAGATGCCATAGCAGACGCCACAGCAGCCGAAGCCACTCATAAATTGGCAGCACGAATGCGTTGAACCAGCGGGACCAACCGCCAACCCACCAACAATGCTGGGAAACCTTCAGACAAGTACACATCGACCACCCATCACGAAGATGTCGAGTCATCCTCCGACAGCGAGGAAGAAGTCCACAGGCTCCGGTCAGAACGTGAGCAACGGAACCAGTGGGGTTGCAAATCCAACTACCAATGCACCGGATGTGGGGGAAACCATCCCCGATCCGAATGCAGATTCTTAGACGCCATATGCCGTTTTTGCGAGAAACGGGGACACATCACGAAAGTATGCAGAAACAAGAGAAATTCCAGCCCCAGACGGAGAGGGAGCAGCCCAAAGAGAAATGATGGCAATGCCACCATGCAGAGGGACCGCCCTAGCAACCAGTGGAACCGGTACAGCAGACCCCGAAGGTTTAATGACACCCCCAGATGAGAGGAGGCTCATCAAACCATCACCATCGGCCACGCCTCATCACTTGACACTAAAAAGATCTGAGTAGAGGTCACAATTGAAAACAAACCGTGCAACATGGAAGTCGACTCTGGGTCATCACTATCCATGGTATCCTGGAGAACACTCAAGCAGCTAATCCCCAACATCTGACGCCAAGACCTCAGCAGTCAGAGACTCATACTGAAAGATTATCAAGGCAACCGGATTCTAGTCGCAGGTACCCGCCATGTGCAGGTCTCGTTCAAGGGACATAAGGCAATTCTACCACTCACCGTCGTAGACCGAGACCGGCCAAGTCTATTGGGTCTTCAGTGGTTCGCGCCATTAGGAATCGGAATGGCTGGCATCCATCATACTGAAGACAATGACTGGGAGGCGGCTCTCATCCACGATTTCCAAGAAGTGTTCAATGAAAGCCTAGGCAAGTACAAGGGGTCCCCTATTTCATTTAATCTTCGCCCCGACATAGCACCCATTCGCCTAAAGCCACGCCGAGTTCCCTTTGCTCTTAAATCCAAAATTGACGAGCAACTGGACAAATTAATTGCGCAAGGCGTGTTAGAACCTATTGACCACGCCCGATGGGAGACACCAATTGTCACCCCCATAAAGCCTGACGGGTCCATAAGAATCTGCGGTGACTACAAGGCCACCCTCAATCACGCGCTACAGCAGAGCGCCTACCCAGTACCAGTTGTTCAACATCTCCTGCATTCACTTGGGGGTGGCAAAATATTCACAAAATTAGATCTGGCCCAAGCGTATCAACAGCTGCCAGTTGATCCCGAGACTGCAGAAGCCCAAACTATAGTCACACATTGTGGTGCATTCAAATGCAACAGGCTCCAGTTTGGTGTAAGCGTAGCCCCAGGCATCTTTCAAAGCCTGATGGAGAGACTATTACAAGGGATAAAAGGGGTCGTGCCCTATTTTGATGACATATTAATAGAAGCACCCACAAAAACCAATTAGAAAAACGCCTCAGAACAGTCCTACAGAGGTTCAAAAACGCTGGCCTCAAGGTTAAGAAGGAAAAGTGCCAGCTTTGCACAGAAAGGGTGGAGTTTCTTGGCTACCTCCTTGACAAGCAAGGAATCCACCCCACAGAAAAAAATTTGGCAGCTATCAAAAACGCCCCAAGACCCAAAAACAAAACTGACCTCCAAGCCTTCCTGGGACTTATTAACTTTTATAACATCTTCCTACCCCAGAAGGCGACTGTTGCTGAGCCCCTTCATAGACTACTCAATAAAAGGGCATCCTGGATTTGGGGACGTCGGGAGGAACACGCCTTCCAGCAAGTAAAAGACCTCTTTACCTCAAAGGCAGTACTAATTCAGTATAACGAAACACTACCTTTGACTGTCACGTGTGATGCCTCGCCATTTGGGGTAGGGGCCATCCTGAGCCACGTCCTACCAAACGGCTCAGAAGCACCAATTGCATTTTTTTCACGAACTCTATCAAGAACAGAAAGAAACTATAGCCAATTAGATAAGGAAGCCCTTGCTATTGTCTCTGCAATAAAACGATTTCATGAATATGTTTATGGGAGACCATTTTCTATTATAACGGATCATAAGCCACTACTTGGGATCCTGGCGGGCGACAAACCTACTCCACACATTTTCTCCCCCAGAATGATGCGATGGTCAGAATTTCTCGCTGCCTACGACTATCAATTAAAGTATTGCCCGGGGAAATCTATTCCCCACGCAGATGCCTTGAGCCGCTCACCGCTACCCGAGCCACAGGAAGACTCAGCTCCCACACTCCCGGTACTGCAAACAGAGACAATGCCATCGCCTCCACTAATGGCTCAAGACATCACCTTTGAAACCAAAAGAGACTCTTGTTTGGCACGAGTTCTTGGCTGGGTGGAGAGGGGATGGCCAGATTATGAAACTAAGGAAATGTTTAAGCCATTTAAAACAGACAAACGGAACTTTTTTCACAAAAGGGGTGCATTTTGTGGGGAGACCGAGTTGTTGTACCAACTAAGTTACAAAAAAGGGTTCCTGCAAATGCTACACGATGGACACCCGGGCATCGTGCGTATGAAAGCGCTGGCAAGAAGTTACGCCTGGTGGCCAGGTATGGACAAACAAATCAAAACCTGGGTCGCCTCTTGTAACAAATGCCAGGAAAACCACTCAGCTCCACCTAAAGCCCCACCAGCAGAATGGGAAACACCCAGGGGTCCTTGGTCTCGCATTCATATTGATTTTGCGGGACCTACGAGAGTCCACACCTTCTTAATAACTGTAGATGCCTACTCAAACTGGCTTGAGGTCAATAAAATGAAAGCAACCACTACTGAGGCGGTCATTAAAAAACCGAACAGACTCTTCGCCACACACGGGTTACCAGATGTCCAGGTCTCTGACAATGGGCCCCAATTTACTGCCTTAGCCTTTGAACAGTATTTAGCGGAACGGGGCATCCGACACGCACTCACATCGCCGGCTCATCCTGCGGCAAATGGCCGGGCTGAACAAATGGTTCAGTTTACAAAGAAAACCCTGCAGAAAACGGATCAAGGCAACATCCACAACAAAGTCACTAGAATGCTGCTCCTACAACACATCACACCAAACAGCACGACCAACAAGAGCCCAGCTGAACTCCTGATGGCCAGGAAACTCAGATCGCCTCTAGATTGTTTGCACCCTGCCTACACCCCGGAAAAGCCCCTGGGCTCCAGCAGCAAGCACCGTGTTTTCAAGGTAGGAGACCTTGTTTTTGCAAAAAAATGTTCTGGAGATCCCCTTTGGATTCCTGCCCAGGTAACTCAAGTTACGGGCCCCCGCTCCTACCGTCTACTCACCACTGATGGCAGACCATGGAAACACCATATTGACCAACTGCGCTCCAGACTAACCACGTCTTCCAACCCTGACCCTAACTTTGACACTAGGGGGGGAGGGGAAGCAGTGAACTCAGAATTAGAACCTGTTGTAGTTGAGCAATGAGAGGCTAGACCAGGGCTTGGGTGCAACAAGACTTTATTGGAACAATAAAGGACTGAACGTGTTAGCCCTGCCTGGAGCAGGCTCCCAGCGATCAGCGGCTGGCCGGACCCTGCAGCTGGCTTTTATAGCCGGCTGTCGAGGGAGGCCAGCCAATTAGGGCAGCAAACGCCCCGCAGCATGAACGGACCTGGGTGGGGACTTTGGCAAGTTCCAGGGACATAACACCCCTTCCCCCAGATGCGAACACGCATAGTCACTTAAATAAGCGGGCGGTCTGTGCTGGCGCCCGAGCGCCGTAACTCCAGTGAGTTACCAAGTGTCTCAGAGTCCAAGGAACCCGGTCGGGTTGGTGATGGGGTGCAGCCTTGCTCTGGGGTTCGCACTGGCACCGGTGTGGTGCTTCTGGTTGGCGATGTTGAGGTCCCGTCTACTGGTGCGGTGGCGGACCCATCGGGCAGTCCCGGCTACTGCCAACTCTCCTGGTCCGGGTGGAGGTGGTGCAGCGGCCCTGGCATGGTCTGCGATGGGAGCTTGGTGTGGCACCTGGGGTCGACCTGAGCCCACGATCCGACACTGGCGAAGGTACCCTGTCGCTTCCTTAGCTGATCCAGGTGTCTTCTCCAGATGCGGCCATCTTCCAGCTGGACTCAGTGCGACCGGGGGCGGTGATGGCTACTATCACTCCTGGAATCCACAGCGGGTCTCCGGCATAGTTCCTCGCAAATACATGTTCCTGCAAGACAAAATCTCTGACCCCGTCATTGAAGCGAGGGGGTGTCAGGACAATAGTGAGGGTGGAGCCTATCCAACACAGTTCTTAGGCGCCTACCCATTAGAAGTTCTGCAGGGGATTTGTTGGTGACCATGCAAGGGTCGAATGTTGGCTCAGCAAGAAAGCAGGAGAGCCTGTGATGCCAATCTTCTTTGCTGAATCTGGCTAGTGCTTCTTTTGTGGATCTAACGGCTCATTCTGCCAATCCGTTGCTGGCAGGATGGAAGGGAGCCGTGAAGATATGTCGGATGCCAAGATTTGTGGCAAAACGGCTAAATTCTGTTGAGGCAAACTGGGGGCCGTTATCTGAAACAATGGTGTCTGGTAACCCGTGTGTTACGAATAGGCGAGTTAGAGCCTTGGTAACTGCTAGTGTGGTGGTTGTGGATAGTTGGGCCACATCGATCCATTTTGAGTATGAATCTCACGACCACCAAGAAGGTCTTGCCGTGTATTGGACCCGCTAAGTCAATGTGTAGCCTTGACCAAGGTGCGTTGGCGCTCTCCCACTTTGTGGGGGTGGTGACTGGAGGATGGTCTGGATTCCTGGCAGGGTTGGCATGAGCTTACCCACTTGGCGATGTCGTCGTCCAGGCCAGGCCACCAGGCGTAAGCCGTGCCAACGCCTTCATCCGGACGATGCCGGATGGCCCTCGTGTAGTGCCTCTAAGACTGGAGTGCGAAGTGAGGCCGGAATAACCACCGGGTGCCCCACAGCAGGCAGCCCTGTATGCTAGACAGCTCCTGTTGACGGGTCTTAAAGGTGTGAATTCAGCTGAGAGGTTTGAGCCCGGCCACCCGCTCCTCACCCAGTCCAGTACCTGGGCGATGGTTTTGTCCGTCTTGGATTTGGTGGCGATGTCGAGAGCGGTGACAGGGAGGTCGAGCTCGGTGACATCGAAGATGGCGTGGACCGGGGCGGGTCTTCTGCTGGAGCTGGCAGGGGGCAGCGGCTGAGGCGTCTGCGTGACTTAACGTTTTTCCTGGGCGGTGGATGAGCTTGCGAATAGGCCGCCAGGAACAAGATCCACCTCGTCATTCTGGGGGACAACACTTGGGAGTCTGCTTGTCCCGGAAAGAAGACCCAGGAGAGGCTTGTGGTCCGTGATTAGCTCAAAGTTGTGGCCAAACAGGAATTCATGAAATTTCTTAACCGCGGCCACTGCGGCTAAAGCCTCTTTGTCGATCTGACTATAGTTACGCTCTGTTGCTGAGAGCGTTCTGGAAAAGAAGTCAATCGGTGCCTCAGAGCTGTTGGGTAGTCTATGGCTTAATACGGCGCCAATCCCAAAAGGGAAGCATCCGCGGCTAGTACCAGTGGAAGGTGTGGGTCAAATTGAATAAGGACCGCGTCAGATGTGAGCAGTGATTTGACTGCTGCGAAAAGCGAGTGTCTTCCTTGTGTCCCCAGTGCCAAGGTGCTTTTTTATCTAAGAGCCTGTGTAGAGGCTCTGCTACTGATGCTTTGTGAGGTAGAAATGATGCATAAAAGTTCAATAATCCCAAAAGGCTTGTAGCTCAGCTTTAGTGGTTGGCGTGGGTGCCTCATGAATTGCCTTGACCTTGGACTCTAGGGGTGGATGCCTGAGGCGTCAATCTTATAGCCCAGAAAGTCCACCTGTCTAGTGGCAATGGCACATTTTTCCTTTTTAATTTGAGGCCATGCTGTCTGAACCTGTCTAACACTGCTCTGACTCTCTGGAAGAGTTGGGGTCTGTCCCTGGCAGAGACCAATATGTCGTCGAAGTAGGGTACTACGCCAGGAGGCCCTGTAGAATACGCTCCATGAGGGATTGGAAAATGCCGGGGCAACACTTACGCCAAACTGGGCGCTTGCACCGGAAGGCACCCCTGTGGGTCACAATGGTCTGCAGTTCGGCCGTTTGGTTGTCAACGGGGAACTGCTGATATGCTTGTGACATGTCCAATTTGGCAAAAATGTTGCCAGGCTCAAAGGTATGCAGTAAATGTTGAATGACCGGGACTGGGTGCGCGCTAACTTGCAAAGCGGTTGATTGTTGTTTTTGTAATCAGAACAAATTCTCAGGCTGCCATCTTTTTAAGGGTGTGACAATTGGCGTCTCCCATTTGGCGAAGTCTGTCGGCTCAATGACCCCTTGCTTTAATAATTTATCGAGCTCTGCGTCCAGTTTAGGCCGAATGGCGAATGGGACTCAGCGGTTTCAGCCGGACTGGAACCGCTTGGGTCAACTGCAAATGAGATGGGGTACCATTATAACACCCCAACTCATTGCTGAATACGTCTGAGTAGTCAGTGAATAAGGAGTCAGTGTCAGAAGCTGAGACAGCATGGACTCCTGTTAACCCTAGGCCGAGGTAGGGGAACCAATCAAGCCCCAGAAGACTGGGGAGGTTGCCGTTAACTACCACTAGAGGCAGGTGGCCTTTAAAAGCTTTAAAATTAACAAGGAACTTGCCTTTGCCGAGCACTGGAATGTCTTTTCCCTGGTAATCCCTCAAGGAGATCTGGCACTTCTGGAGCTGGTTTCTGGATAGTCTGGGCTGGATTTTCTTGAGGGTGCTCAAGAGATGATTGAGAGCGCTGACCCCGTGTCAACCTCCATACGACAAGGTTTACCTTCTAACAGAACGGAAAGTGTTATTTTACTAATAGAGTGACAGGTGTGGTTAGCATGGTAGCAAGTGTGACAATTGAGTACTTGCCTTTGAGGCCCAGAATGGGAAAAGGAAGGAACCTTTTGTGCTGAGTTGTCGCGGCCTGGCAGACTCTAGCGATGTGGCCTTTTTGTGGCACTGGTTACAGATGGCACCCTTGAATTTGCACGTAGCTCTCGAGTGAGGTCCGCCACAGGATAGGCATAGGATGATATGTTTGGGTGCGCTGTTGGTTTCTAGCCTGGCTCCTGCCTGTGGTTGTTTGGCATGGGTGAGGCGGTGGATGTCTGTTTGCTCGTTAGGGTCGTCTTCGTTGACTACCTCTTCTGAATGAAGCGGTGGCGCTGCTTTGTTTCGGAGCAGGGCCTTGAATTTCAGTGGCGGACTGGGTTGCCAGCTCTGCTGCCAAGGCTTCCTCGGCGGCCTAGGATAGGTTGAGGTCCTTCCTGGCGGTAGTCGCCTCTGGAGGTGAAGGTCTTTGACCCCGCAGGCGAGCTGGTCGAGGAGCATGTCATCAAGATAGTTCCCGAACCGCAGTGGAGGGCTGCAGTCCTCAAAGGCGGCCATATATTGATTGACGGTTTCCTTTTCTGCTTGCTTCCTCATCCGGAAGGTGAAGCGCCTCGCGATTTGTGAGGGCCTGGGGAGTAATGGTTGGTGAGAATTTCTAGCAATTCTGCCCAGGGGACATTCTTTAACTCACGTGGAGCGGCGAGTGCTGTGGCGGTATCAAAAGCGATGGCCCGCAATAGCTGAGGAAGAATGACTTTTTCTGTGCTCCCAGCATCAGCCAGACCGATAAGCGTCGATGTAGTGGTTAAAAGCGATTCTTGTATGACTCCCATTTTTCTTCTTCCGGTTTGAAGCGGTGGGAAGGCTGGGTTGGAGTTCATGATGAGGACTCCTGCGTGATAAGCTGTTGAGAAATCTCTCTGGGACACAAATGGCACTTGGGCTCTTGTCAGGCTAGTGACTTCAGCTCTGAGAGGCTTCATGGACCTCTCTGCTCTCTCTCTGGGCTACAATTGGGCTAAGCTGCAGCGACTGTTGGCAGCGTTTTGAAATTCGCGCTCCTTGAGAGCGTAGGCGATGATGGCTTGCCGCCTCTGATAGCGCTTTGAAGTTCGCACCTGCGTGAGTGTCTGTAGCTCAGAATATCAGCACCGCGCTGTATTCGGCTAGAAATCCAAAGCGACAGCCGTTTGAATTTTGCGCTCTTTTTGTGCTGGCGGCTGCGGCTCTGGCGCTTCACTTTCCTCTGTAGCTTGCTAACAAGCGGCTACAGACGCTATTACTTTCGCTCTTGCTGACCGAGCTCTCCGGCGGCGCGGCTGCGGCTCAGCGGTTTTTAGTGATTTCAGCTGTTGCGAATTGCCTCTGGTAGCCATCCCATCCTTCGTCGCCAGTGTTGTAGTTGAGCAATGAGAGGCTAGACCAGGGCTTGGGTGCAACAAGACTTTATTGGAACAATAAAGGACTGAACGTGTTAGCCCTGCCTGGAGCAGGCTCCCAGCGATCAGCGGCTGGCGGACCCTGCAGCTGGCTTTTATAGCCGGCTGTCGAGGGAGGCCAGCCAATGAGGGCAGCAAAGCGCCCCGCAGCATGAACGGACCTGGGTGGGGACTTTGGCAAGTTCCAGGGACATAACAGAACCAACACCTGTTTATTCCGAGCTAACACCGAGATCACCGCACCATGGTTGGCAACACTCACCAGCTGCAGCTGAGACTAGACAGTCGAACGCTTCGCCAAGAAGCAGCAACCAGGCAGGTTCAGCGAGCCCCAGAAGCCATGGCAGTAACAGCGAGGCTGAGGACTCCATCACCCCGGGGGCACCAGAGGAGAGCCCTAACCATGACACCGGTTCACCGTTCCTGTTTGATCCAGCAAGCAGCCCATCTGAATCCGGGTTTGAACAGGGTCAAGCAGAACTGCGTAAGTCAGGCAGACAGGTGCGAAGACCTGCCTACCTGCGAGACTATTACTCCACCCCTTAAGCGGAACCGAGAGGGGAGGGGTGTTCCGGACTAGCAGGCTCGTAGCCTGCAAATCTGATTGGCCCGCTGAAAGCCGATCATGATTGGTCGCCATAGACTGATGCGATTGGCTAGTAAACGGGCTGCCGCGATTGGCCCTGCCAAGAGCGGCAAACTCAAATCGCCTTCATTGGCTGCCTAGCCACAGCCAGCCCTATATAAGGGGCTGCTGCGGCTGGGGTTAGTTGCTCAGATCTGAAGTCACAAATAAAGAGCTGTTGTTGCTATCTGAGTCTTGCCTCCGTCCTTGAACCGTCCTCCCAGATCTAACAAATATCTGTTTTCATTCTATGCCTTAGCAAGCCTTCCATCACTACTGCCTAATGTACATATTTTGCATGAACATATTTTAATTCTACTTCCTGGTTCACTTAGTGTAATGTAAGGTAGTGATGAATGCAAAGCAGCTTTCTGCTTATAGAACTGCTTTCAGACATCTTGGGCAGGCAGAAATAATCAATAGCATTCCCTCCGAAATCAGATTTGGAAAATATTATGCGCAGCACAAATGTGATTAGGTTGCTCATGAAAGAGCTTGCGAGATTAGTTAAGTCATCATCGAAGGCATTAAAGAGGGGAGGAAATGTGAAAGAGCATCTGGAACATAAGGGAAGCTTAAGGGCTACAGCAAAGCTTGTTCTTCTTTAAAGAGATGAGGCAGAAGGATAGGAAAGCTCTGTGTGATTGAATTGCTATGGAGAGACTAAACATCTGAACCCTGTGCATTTGGGAAAACATACAGCTCGGGTACCAGAATCCAAAACTACAACCCAAAATTAATTCAAATTATCTAAATAATCGGCATCTGGTTTGAAAAGGAGCCATGGGAATAAAGATGATATTGTCATACTTGGGTAAAAAGTGGGGAGGTTCAACAAAGATTTTTAACATCCTTTTAAGAAAAAGCTTATTGGAAGGCATATACAGGGGGGGGAAAAGCATAAATCTAGTGTTCTATCTTAAATGTTGACAAGAGACAGTGTTGTAAAATTTCTGCTTATAATATACTGTTAGGAATATGATTTGAATCAAAATATCTGATAGTTTGATCATGTCCAGATAATTGGGATAGGAAGCAGACTTCAGAGAAGAGAAATTATTTTCTTTTTATGAATTTTTCAAAGTTAGTAACCAAGCACATATTTTGGTTGCTAGGAAACAACCAAGGCCCCTTACCCTGGAATGAGACGAACAGGTGGTTATAAAACTAAGGTCATCTGGGATAAAGAAGGGGATGTGTGTGTGTGTATGTGTGTCTGCTATTGGCAACAAGATTCCCTTTAAATACTTGGCATGTTAGGCAAATGTTTGTGATTCCCAATGACTAGCCAAAAGCAATGTACTGAATTGCTTGCTTTCCCTTGATGCTAATCACGGCCTTATTTAGTGTCAGTCCTTTCACTGCATCTCCTATTTTACAAGATTAATTTTAGTTCAAACACTATCTGTTCTGTGTCCTCGTTATGAACAAAATGGCTATCCTGTGGGTCCCCTCTCAATTACATTACGCCTCAGGTAATGTTAGTTAATGGGCCACCTGACCAAGAAAAAGTCAACAGAATAGAAATATCTGGAAGAAAGGGTGAAAGGCAGCAGATGCTGAGATTCAGATTTGTTGACAAGAGATTGGTAAATGGAAATTTTAATGGCCATCAAATATACACACGCATACAAAACCAAAAGGCCTTTATAGAATCTGACAACCAAAAATTGATTGGATGTCTAAAAATGAATACAATTTTTTTTAAAAAATCTTTAAAGCCAAGGCTAATGAAATTTAATTTAATTCTATCAGCAATACATTTTTAAAGAAACATTTCTCTTTATTCTATCCAGGTTCATATCAAGAAACAAAATCCAAGGCAGATCTAAGCAGTATCAAATATAAAGTGACATCTTAGCAGCTACTGCTGATTTCTATTGTCAGAGAATAGATGGGCAAGGCCTGGTCTACATCATTGATAAAAGATAAATGTTTCCCTGTCCAGTTATGTCCAACCCTATGGTACAGTGCTTATCTCCATTTCTTGGCTAATGGAGCCAGTGTTGTCCAAGGACATTTTCCATAGTCATACGACCATCACGGCTATATGCTAAAGGCACACAGAATGCTGTTACCTTCCTACCAACTTGCATTTCTATGCTTTTGAACTGCTAGGTAGGCAGGAACTGGGTCAGGAATGGGAATTCACATGGTGCTTGGATCTTGAACCTGGGTTGCCAGCTTTCCAGTTGACAAGTTCAATGTCTTTAACTGCTGAGCCATTGTGCCCCCCATACAGGGGTGGGATTCAAATTTTTAACAACCGGTTGTGTGGGTTAGGTGGTCGGTGTGGCTTGGTGGTCATGTGACTGGGTGGACATGGCTTGGTGGTCATGTTATTGGCTGGGTGTGGCCAACTCAATATCACTCACATCGAGGCACGCATCTTCTTGCCTGGCCTCTCATGACTGTAGGGATGCTGCAACAGTCGTAAGTGGGAAAAATGGTCGTCACTTTTTTCAGTGCCATTGTAACTTTGAATGGTCACTCCACACAAACAAAATACCAGCAAAGGAGGGGAAAAAACCTCCAGATGTTCCTGAGACAGGAAGTCTAGTCCTGCCAAGAATGTAATAAAGGTTAACAGAGAGGCAGTTTCTGTAAGCAACACCAGAATGTTTCCTTCCTGCCTTCCTTATAGGATTAGGCCAGTAATTTCTCCTAACAACTGGTTCTCTGAACTGCTTAGAATGTTAACAACTGGTTCTAGCGAATAGGTGCGTACTGGTAGAATCCCACCCCTGCCCCTATATAATATGACATTATTTATTTATTTAGCATATGGCATCTACAGAAGTTATGCAATCAGTGATATACAAATATATGACTTATCATGACCCCATGGACAACATTCCTCCAGGCCTTCTTATCCTCTATCATCTTCTGGAATCCATATATATATGAATGATATGTGGACAATATAAGATAAGAGATAAAATGTTAAATTAAGATAAAAACATAATAAAATTGCCATAATATGGCATCACAGAATCGCGATGGGACAGATGTTATAATTCGATATCTAAGGAAGCTAACTATCTAACTACCTCTTATGTTGCCGCAATGAGATCCTCACATCTGCCTTAAAATATGTGTGTGTGCGCACGCGTGCACGCGCTCACTCGCACAAGTGCACATGCATGTGTATGTGTGTGTAGTCCTTGACTTACAACAATTCATATAGTGAGTATTCAAAGTTATAACGGCACTGGAAAAATGACTTATGAGCATTTCTCTCAGTTACGACCTTTGCAGCATGCCTATAATCATGTAATCAAAATTCAGATGCTTGGCAATTGGTTCATATTTATGACGGTTGAAGTGTCCCAAGGTCCTGTGATCAACTAACGTGACCTTCTGACAAGTAAAGTCAATTGGGAAACCAGATTCACTTAACAACCTGGTTACTAACATATCAGCTGCAGTGATTCACTTAACAAATGGGGCAAGAAAGATAATAAAATGGGGCAAAATTCATTTAACAAATTTCTCACTTAACAATAGAAATTTTGGGCTCCATTGTGGTCATAAGTTGATGACTGTGTGTGTGTGTGTGTGTAAAAAGGCATTTTATTTTTAAAAAAGGGTAAAACAAAAATTCAAAAGATTTCTTTAAAAAAGAGACAAAAAAAAAAACCCACACAAAAGAAACATTGGCTTGAAATTTCCCAAGGAGAGAGAGATACAGGATAAAAGATAAGTGCATGTGTGGCTTCCTGGTGCTCTCTTTTGCATTCCTCCACCTGATTTAAGAATTCAGTCAAAACAATTAAATCCATTCACCTCTATGATCTTCAATGACAGTTATTCTGATAGAATTATAGTCTTCCTCAGTTTAGCAGTCTCAAATATGGCAGAAATTTCCAGGAATCCAATATGGCAGGGCTAGAAAGAAACGCTTATTGTAACATTGAAACTGAAGACTTTTCCAGCAACTTATTGTCTCTAACAATAGATACAGTTAGAAATTATTTTCTGTAAGACAAATAGGTACAGAAAAGATATGAAAAAGGGAAATGGCATTTTGATTTAATGATAATATGCTGAGATGCATATTATCTAAAGATATGGTGTATCAACTATTATTCTTTACTTATTTATGTATTTATTTACTTATTTATACAATATATTGGCTGCCCATAAAGATAAGTCTGGGAAGCTTACAGTCATAAAGGATAAAAACTATATCAACAAAAAACAAAGTTAATACAAAAAGTCAATCACTGTGGCCCAATTTAAAAAATGGAGAGGGAGGCCATAAAGATGTTTATAGCCATAAAGATGTTTTTGGGCAGAATTTGGATTTGTATCTATTCCAAATTTTCAATATGTTACATCTGACATCCATGCCTTAACAGGGGAGAAGGCGGAGCCACGTCGCTGCAATACAGCTGCAATCTCGGGGCTCCGAGATCGCAGCTGATATCTTCGCCCCTGGTCGGTCCCAACGGACCTAAACCGTCCCGTAGAGACGGTGATAGTAGGGGGTGTGTTCTGCTGATCCCAGGGACATCGCAAAGTCCCTGGCTGATCCAGAAGAAGCCCTTTTACCATCGGCGGAGAGGCAGCCATTAAGCTGCTGAAGCTGTGACAGCTCCAGAAGGAAGAGACAGAAAGAGAAAGTGTATCGACTGGTGAGAATTTTCTTTTTTTTTTATTTGGGACTTAAGGACACTCTAAAATGAGAAGAATCCTGTAAGACTTTTGACAAAAACTGATAAAATTGACTTAGCGGAGATTTTTTAAAGAGAAATGTCAAAGTGAGGCTTGGCTTTTTACTTTTACTTTTGTTTTCACTGAACTTCTATTGCGATCTAGTAATTGTAACTAGACTGGTTTTTTTCTCTTATATTTATCTATTTTTTTTATTTTTCTCTCCCTTTTGTCTGTTAATAGTTTTTTAGAATAGAGGCTCCCTTTAGTAATTTTTTCCTTAAAATATATCTATATATATATATATATATTTATATCTATATATATATCTATATATCTATATATCTATATATCTATATCTATATCTATATCTATATATATATCATATATATATATATATATATATATATATATATATATATATATATATATATATATATATATTCTGAGGTTCTCACGGGTATTTGTATGTGGATCTTTGGTTGTTCGGGTTTCACTCTGAGAAGCAAGAGCCGAAGACAGAAGCCTGAAGATGATGAATGAGACTTCATCGAAACGTTGCCTAGATACTTCGAATCTTACGCGGGAGAAAACCCGAACAACCAAAGATCCATATATATATATATATATTTAAAAAATTACTAAAATAACTAATATATACATGTATATTTTCTTTTTTTATTAGGCTTTTTCTGGGAAAGAAGGGGGAGTGGATTAAAGAAACTTTGTAACACTGCCAACTAGAGGCTTGAAAATACTTTATTGGAAGTTGAGAGGACTGTGAAAAATCCTTTCTCAAGGACACTGGGACTTGATAAGATAGAGGAAAGAACACTGGAGAATATTTTTACAAGTGTTCTTTGGAACTTCTGTTACTAACTGAATACTTGAACCTTGGCTTGGGAATTTGTGGAGAAGCCATAAGAGCCTTGGATAACTAAATAAGATGCAGTGTGCTTTCTTTTTTATCTTCTTTTAGCTGTTCCATCCCTCCTCTTCAATCCCACAGTATCTTGTAATATTTGTATATCTATTTTTTTTGTTTTACTTTATTTTTATTTTTATTTTTCTTCTTAAAGGGAAAGCCTCAGAATACTTTTCTTTTTTCTTTTTGCTTATTGGGAGTTTTGCCTTTTCTATTTTCATTTTTTATTTACCTTTATGGTTATTTTTTTTAATCTTTTGAGACCTCCTAATTGGATTAAGGTGTGAAGAACCTGAAGAACTCTTTTTTTTCCTTCTTTTTTCCTATTATTATTTTTTAATATTATTGGGTTTTACTCTCTTTTTTTTTATTCTTAATTTTTATTTTTGAATTATAACTGACTATCCCACAATAGGATTAAGGTTTAGAAGAACCTGAAGAATTTCCTCCTTTTTCTTTTTAATCTTCTTTTTCTCCTTCTCTTTTTAACTTTGGACTTTTTATTTTTTATTGGGTTTTTTTATGTTTTTCTTCTTCCCAATTGGATTATAATTGGCTATCTTATTAACTGGATTAAAGGAGCTTAAAGATCCTGAGCTATTCAAATGAGTAAGAAAACTTTACCTCTGGCAGTTCAACTTCTGCTCCTGCTTCTCCATCAACTGGAGGACGACTATCAACAATGGCGAAGCAAGATAAAGCACAAATAGACCTAACGACAGTTATACAAGGAATACAAGAACTTAAAATGACTATTGAACAAAGAACAGAGAGTATTGAACAAAGAATTGCGAAGACTGATGAAAAAATAGAAAATTTTCAACAAATGATGGCGAAACATGAGGAGAGACTCCAAAAATTGAAGAGAAAGACAAACACAGTTATTTTGAAATATTTATACAATTCCTGTTTTATGTACTATGGCTGTCATTTTAAAATTTTTTCTCAATTTTAAAATTTATTTCATTCATCAATTTTGTTTGATTTTGCATTTTCATATTTTTGTTAACATCTTTGTATTGTATTGTGTTTATTAATCTCAAAACCTCCTAATGTACCACATTATTTTAATTTAACTAATAATATTTCAATTCCCTATAAAGGATCTTCTAGAGACAGCACTAAATCATCTGTGGAAGCTCTTAATTTATAAGACTCTGTTGGAGAAAGATTGGCAGAACCAGAGAGCAAAGATAATCAGCCTAGAATCCATATAGTGCAGTAAGTTCAGCCCCACTCAATTTCCACTGAAATTCTAATTTAGCTCCAAGCAAGTGAGGACTGCTAGTTGAGATTATTTCTGTGCGTAGCTTTTTATAAATAAATCAGTTTAATTGGGCCTTCATGTGTGGATCTAGTCTTTCATACCTGACTGTCTTATTTGCAATCTTTACTCTAATCTTTACAATCTAATCTTTACTCTTAGAATCCTCTCTTCTTGTCTTATGTCTTTATTCAGTACTTGAAGAACCAAAATAAACAGGAGAAGGGACAATGGGCAACCTTGTATTACTTCTTTTTGTATTGCATAGTTTTGTTAGCTCTCCATTTATAATTACAAGTAGTCCTTAGTTTACAACAGTTCATTAAATGACCATTCAAAGTTACATCACTGAAAAAAATTGATTTATATCAATTTTTCACATTTACAACTCACATTTCAGCATACCCGTGATCATGTGATCAAAATTCAGATGCTTGGCAACTGACTTGTACTTCTGACAATTGCCGTGTTGCGGGTCATGTGGTCACTTTCTGCAACCTTCTGACAAGTAAAGTCAATGGGGAATCCAGATTCACTTAATAACTGTGTTACTAATTTAACAAGTGCAGTGATTCACTTACAAAACTCACTTAAAAATTTCTCGCTTAGCAATAGAAATTTTGGGCTCGTGTGGTCATAGGTCGAGGAATACCTATATTTGTGATTTCTGTAAAGTATAAATCAATTTATTTAAACTGAATATCACCAACATCATTGCAAATTATTTTTATAGGATTTAAATGAATGTATTGTGTGACTTTATCCTATTATTTTACATGTATTTTAGCAATGTGAGATTCTTAAAGACGAGACAATAGATTAAGGACAGTGGAATATATTGTCCTTTATTTTCTGGATCTGCCAATGCAAATAAAGAAGAAACAGCCTTTTGATTTCTTCCCAAACATCTGTCAAGCACATTGTGGAGTTTAGCATCCTTCTATTGTTCCATAGGACACAAAGTCAAATGAAGCTCTGACTCAACTGAGTTGTGCTCCTTTTTGAGTGAAAACAAATTTCTCACCTTGTCTTTAAACTATCATTTGTCTCTATAGAATTGGACAACAACAGCCATCCAAACTCCAACGTCCCTGATGTTCTTTTACTTCTTTTTTTAAGGCACTGCTTTTCATTTTATAATGAAGCTCTGAGCAAATTCTCCCAGATATTTGAAAAAGGATGAAGAGAGCAGCAATTCACGATTTCTCCCCTTTCTCTGTCTTGATGAAAGAAATCGAGATGAGACATCCTGACTTGACAGCTGCTATGATGATAATTAGTTAATGTGTCTTAAGTGCTTTGAAGATCTAAACTATCAAGCTAAGAAGTCCTTACTAGTTTAGAGAAGATGTGCAAAAAATACTATTTACAAATATTTGAATTTTTTTTTCTGAGGAAGCAGGAAAGGAGAACAACTAATATGGGATGGCACCTTAAAAGATAATTGCTGAACAGAGAATGTCCTTGTACTGAGGTCAGGGAAATCAAAATTCTGAGAAGGTTCCACACCAATTGAATGCCCCATCAGGATGACAAAAATACAGCTTCTTTCATCAAAGGGGACAACGCTGGATATGCCCAATTCCCTAATCTCACCATAAAACCATCAACTAGAGATCTTAATGCTTTCTTTCACATCAACCATTTCTCTCACATCAACCTACAATTTCTAACAACTTCTATTAATATCTGGTTCCCATATGACTAAGCCATGGTGTGTTTAACCATGGTTTCTTAAATATGCCACTGTCTATAGGGTCTTCACAATATTCTAAACCAAACCAATTACATCATGACTTGCAATTTTAGATAAGTTATATATTTCCAAGCAATAATATAATACAAGCAAACATGAGAATTCTTATATGAATAATGTCCCAGTTAAATGATATCTTTCCTAGAGAAACTCAGCTGATGCTTACCTTATTGTCCCCTAGGCTCATATATGACATTTTTATTCATTTTGGCATTTTAAATTAAGATGAAGTTTTAGATCTGGAAGAAAAGGAAGCTAGATTTTAAATATTTAAATTGAAATTATAAACCTTTATTAGCTAATCCTGCTGTTTAAATTTATCGTACTGCAGGGGATCTGCAAGGAGAGCTTTAAAATTAATAATGATTTCATTTTTTTCAAAAGCCAGAAACTCCTTTTTGAGCCACATCCACTTTTTGCTCCTTGCTCCATCACATTTGGAATGCTGATCCATGTCTTTAAAAGTTGCATACAGTCCTAAGCCACACAGAAGCTGTACACCAAGCCATGCCCAACCAGTCACAGGACCATCAAGCCATGCCCACCAACTAAGCCACGCCCACAGAACCAGTTGTTAAAAAAATTGAATCCCACCGCTGTGTTTCAGGGTATGATATTCTAATTATACAGCTTTATTTTATTGCAACATAGTAAAATTTTCTGGTATAATTTATATCAAAGAAACCAAAGGAAACAAACAAACATCCAAACAAAATACCAAGCAGGATAGTCTTCTACAGATGCCTGGAATTCAAGCTTTTGCAAAGCTGAGTCAGATTTTTTCAGTTCAGCTCTTTTGTAAGTTTGTTCTGTCATGCTATTTAACTTGAAATGTATATATTGACATTCAGTGCCAAGCAGATAAGCAGGCATATAGGTGCACATATTGATTTTGGATTTTGAGCACTTCACTCTATAATATAAGCATAGGAAAGTTGAAGTTTATAGGAAAATAAGAGTTGTTTATGTTTGCTATGAAGACTATGCTATACTATACAATGACATGGAGTACAACCCTGTACATAGAACAGTAAACATTAGAAAATGTGTAATGCATTTTTTTCTAAAATACAATATCCATGTATGCATCTTATCATGAATTCATCTGTAGCTGAATATGGAGTTGCTTGGCATCTGCTTGTATTTTGTAGCAATAATTTGCACTGTAAAATAAATATACTCTGTATTTGGTGATGGGAGGTGATCTTTAATCTTGTGGGTATTGCTAATGCATCCTTTGTGTAACTGACCAGTCTTTTCAGACCATTACAAATAAACTATCTGGAGGACTTCCAGGGTGACATCGTGGCGGTGCAGGGAACGAAGAATGGGCTCCATTCCTTAGCCCTGAATTTACATGTTTGGAGGCCCCTCGGAGGGTACACAGGTCTTGGAGGGACTCATGGAAGAGTAGGGAAACCCAAGGAACAGTGAGGTGGAGTGTAAGGAACTTGGGGAACTGACTGCTTCTCCTCCAGTGGCAATAAAGACAGAGGGGAGCAGAAAAAGAGCCGAAGAAGTGGCTGATGCAACAGAGACTGCTGAGTGTACATAGAATAGAACAACCTGTGCTGTACAGTAAAGGTTTAACTGACAATGAAAGACTAACTAATGATAAGAATAATTAACTGAGATGCTTAATGAAATAATTTTATACTATAATTAAGAATTGACATTTTTTTACAAATAAGAAATTAAGATATTTGAAAAAAACGTATTTATTTATAGTACTTATTTACATATATTTTATATACATATTTATATAGATAGAAAACATCTTAATGAATTTGTCATATTTTTGAAATAGGGTGTGTAAGTTTAACTTGTTGATTGTTCAATTTTAGGATAAAGAATATAGGAATATAAATAGATAAGTGTTTAAGTAAGTAAATTATATCATATAACTCATATACTATTAATTTATATTATATTAGTTAAATTCTGATATTAGAGTGGATAATAAATGTGATTTATATTTTTCTTAGATTATATAGTGAATATTGATAATTATATATCAACATATAGCAAGAAATATAATTAATTGATTGCTTTATAAAATGTGTTATAAGTGTATATCCTATTAATAGTATTTAAATCACTGAATGCTAATTTGGGGAGTGTATATAGAATTTTGAAAGAACAGAATAAAATCCTAAAATAAATAATGAGTATCACCACAACACTGAAGACTGGAAAAAAACAACAGCAAACCCATCAGTGTCAATTGCTTCTCCAGCAACCCAAAGATCTATTGAAGGGATGCTTACCATGGAAAAACAAAATACAACATCAAATTCACAAAACATGACAACAACCCTCTTAACAACCCTCAGGAAACAATGATTAAACTTCAAGAAAAAATGTCTAAAAACCATGGTGAAATGAAAACAGAGATGGGTGAAATGAAAAGCGATATACACAAATTAGATGAGAAAATGGGCTCAATTCAACAAGCAATAGCAAAAAACGAATAAACAATAAAAGCTGTAGAAACAAGAACAGAACAAACTGAGAAGAAACTTGAGGTGGTAGATAGGAGGATGATAGAATTAAACAAAGACTTGGAGGATTCTCTCATCCATTTGGAGATGGACCATGCAGTCTTTTATCTTAGATTTAAAAATGTTGCAGAGTAAAAAGAAGACCTAGAAATGATAATGGCTGAAATAATAGCGGAAGCTCTGCAAAGAGATAAGCATGAAATTTTGAATGAATTGGATGATGTATACAGAGTGCATACTAGTTATGCTAGAAGGCACAGATTCCTGAGAAGTGCCTATCAGTGCATATAAGGTTCGTGGAAAAAAAAGGTAAGAGATATAATTTATAAAATAATGAGGGTGGAACCAATAACGTACAAAAAAAGGAGATACTAACTCTGAAACAGATTCCAAGAAGGGTGAGAGAACAGAGAAAGGGCTACCAATTCTTGGCGACACTACTGACTAAAAGGAATATATTATTCAGGTGTTTAGTTCCAGAAGGGATGCTAGTGTCTTGGCAAGAGAAGAAAATCAAAATGAACAACCTAGAGAAGCACGAGAGTTATATGATCAACTTGTGGGAGTAGAAAAAGAATAGAGTAGCAGAGAAGAATTAGACTCCGGAAGCCAGGAAGAGCAACAACAAGAAACAAAAGAAGGAGAACAGGAAGAAAGAAGGAAGGAAGAAAATGGGGCAAGACCAAGACCAAGAATACAAAGAGACCTAAAGGCTAATAGAAGACAAAGAAAAGTAGACAAACAGAAGAATGGGAGAAGAAATCAAATTAATATCAATAAATATTAACAGATTAAATGCGCTGGCTAAAAGAAAGCGAACACTGATAAAATTGGTGAAACAAAAAGTAGATGTAGTGTGCCTGCAGAAAGTATACATCAAAAACAAGGTAAGAACTACCTAGAATACCCCAAACTAAGAAAATTTGGATAAAATAAATAGTGGAAGATTGAACAGAATTTAAACTGGTGTTGTTTCTGTTGGGAATAATTAAATTAAATATTAAATAGATTAAATATATTTTACTACATATTTTGACAGCAACAAGGATAGCATATGCACAATGTTGGAAACAAATTAACATGCCCTCAGAGGAATTAGTAATTCAAAAAATTCTAGATTGTGCTGAAATGGAAAAATTGACATTAAAATTAAAAGATAAAGAAGAGTTGGAGTATTACAAAATTTGGGATAAATGGTATAAATGGTTGAACAATAGAAACAAGAATAAAGAAGATAAGAAAATTATAGATAAATGTATATGAATGTATCTAAAGATATATAAATGTAGATATTTACATGAGATTGGTTTGTATAATAATTTGTATAATAATGAGAACACAGTACTGTTACAGTTAAGATCTATAGGTTTATAAGGTGAAAAAGAACAATAAAAATTATTGTTAAAAAAAAAACTATCTGGAGACTGAGTATTGATTTCATAACCTTGATTGAGTAGGCAATTGCAGATTAGTCCCAACCTTTCTCTCCAACAACTTTAATATGAAGCTAGTCCAGATAATCAACTTTGGACTTTTTGTTTAAAAATGTAGACCAAATAAAATCCTTGATTATATTTAGCTAAATCTAAAAGGAGAAGAAAAAGAGTACAAACCCTGCATTCTTTCCCAAGTTCCTCTAATTCCCAGTCATATACTTTCCTTTAAAAAATATTGATAGCTTCAATTGGCATATAATATTGTTATTTATGTACTTGCTATTTATAACTGTTTCCTTTTAAAAGTGACAAAAGTGCTTATGTATCAGCCAATTTTAAAATACTAAGACAAAGATAGATTTTTCCTTCTGAATAAAGTTGGAGGCAAACTCAGTTTTTACATCCCAGTAAGCTAATTACTGCCAGAATATAAATATGATCTGTCCTCACCACCGGTAAACACTTCTGAATTAGTTAACCACTCAACTCCCAGCTGGGAAAAGACAATTATGTTGAAATGTAATAAGCTGTTTCTTCTTGTGATTTTAACAAAATGCAGCTTTTGGGATTTAATTTACTTCATGTGGCACACTAGTAACTAGCAACTAATAGGAAACTTGTATCAACATACATAAGGTTAGAAACTACTGACAGAGCTAAGTAAGTTACTGACAAAAGAGAAATTCATAATAAAGCTATTTTGAAAAAAGGATTGGTTCTCCTGGCTTGGGGAGGTCTATGTTAGAGTGATTGTTTAATAGTAAATAACAATATATTTATATTTTCTCTTCTGTCGTGGAGCAAAGACGGACTCGAGACCGGAGTTAAATTCAAGTCTTTATTAACTGTCAGTAACTTCAACTAAACTCGAGCTGCGGCAGCCTCTTTTATAGTGGCTGCTCGCAGCTCGCAGCTCGCAGCCAATGGCATCATTTTAAACCTCCCGCCGTTTGGCGGACCAATCATAACAGTTGTTAACCACCAATTGCTAGGCGGCAATGGTAGTCCAATCGGAACCTAGCATTTCAAGTATGCAAATGTCTATACACAACACTTTCAATTTATAAGATCACCTGAATTCATAACTGACTTTGGACAATGTATAATTACAAATATACCATCTCAAAAAGCAAACAAAATAAGCAGCAAACATAGGTTAATGGGGAACACTTATATCACAACCAAAACAAACAATTCCTATCAAATGGGCCCACCACTGATCTATTCTTCCTGTATTTGAAGGAGAAGCTGACAGAGAAATTTTGTTAGGCCCCAGGTGAAAAAAAGACTCCTTAATGTTTTCTGAAGGAAGGAGAGCCTGAAGGGTTTTGGATTTCAAAAGGAATAAGAAAACATTCTATTGAGCTTCGGATGCTGAACAAGCAGCTTGCTTTGAATTCTCTTGCAAACCTGCTCTACCATTTTTTTTTTCTGAAGGTAGAGTTTGTTAGAATCTTATGGGCAAATTGTTATCAAACTGGGCATGCATAGATCATATTCCTCCTGAATAGAGTTACCAGACATGTGGCAAAAGAAGGATATGTCATGCTTTTTGTCCTTATCTCCTCCATTGAGACAGAAAAATCTTAAAGTCAAATAAAATCTGGCTTTTTGAGAACGTTTTTTTATTACTATTTTCACAACAGAAGTCATTAAACTTTCATGTATTGTGACTTTGTAAATTGTGTGCTTCATTCTTTCTCTTGTCACTTGACAGACTCAACAGCCTAGATTTACATTATTTCCTGATTCTAGCAATTGATTTCAATCCAGTCCCTTCAGATCTATGATCAATGTATTCTGTACACCACGTGATTCATCATATGTTTCTGGGATGAAATTGCAAAAACATTGTTGCTTCTTTGTTATTACTAGCACATGTTCTTAAAAATAAAGATTTGTTGGAAAAATATGTCGGAAAAAGGCTTTTCTGATCCCGGAAAAGTAATTTCATATAAATGTAGGTCTAAAAACATTTGTTTCTGATCCCGGAAAAAGTAATTTCATATAAATGTAGGTCTAAATACATTTGTTTGCACTGTAATTTGCACTGTAGTTTTGCACTGTAATTTGCCAAGTAAGTTCAATAGTTAGTGTGGCCTCATCCACCTTAACATTTGTCCTTCTTTCCAATTGTCTGTATCTGCCTTTGTATCCACCTGAACCCCACACATCTTCAAGCTACCAAGATTGAAAAACTCTGCTCTAATATTTACAAGGTGGCTTGAAATGAGATGATTCAATAATATGACATAATAATATCCTGAAACATAATAAAAGCATCCTATAGTAATAATGGAAATAAGAGTAGGCATGCTAGATATAGAGTCAAGAAGACTCAGTACTATAAACTTATACAAGGCACAATGGCAAATCTGTCTCCCTACTAGGGTTAGCATACTCCTGCTCCAGAATTAAATATTTTATCTACATAATTGCTACAGAATTGAAATTGTTCCTAAAAATGACCATCAATAGTACTGCTATTATTTCCTCCCCCCCCCCTTCAATCATCTTGGGCCACAGAATGTTGATCCTGAGGCATAGAAAGGGCAGCAAATATTTGATTATGCTATCACAAAATTGGAACATTCATAGAGAAGGTTAAATAAAAACAGGATGATGACTGAAGCCATCATCTTGATTTTTTTTTAACTTATCCAAAGAATGCCTTGGAGAAAGGGCTGGCCTAGATTGGCTAGGTGATTTTAAGTGATTATGACTTTTTTGTACTTGAGGCATGTACTTTTGTACTTGAGGAAGCTCCTGTTAACAGGAAACTACATAAGGCAATTTATCTCTGTTTTTCCATAGTTTACTGAATAAGCAATTATTATTCATAAAACATATTGTGCTATGAGCTGCGGGTGGCTTCATCCATAGCATTAAGACAAAATCGAACAATCTATCATGGCTTACTTTGGCTCACCCAAGAAAATTATCCATCTAAATTATCTAAATAAAAATAAATACATAAAAGGGAAAATTCAAAGGACTCCAGAATTGGAATCTGTGTTCAATCATTCTTATATCATCAATGGTAGGATACATAGTCATGATGTACATTATAATTTGCCTAGTTCTAGTTTAGTTCCAGCTGTTGATTTCTAGGGTAAATGTCTATCAGTCAATATATGAATTTTAAATTTATTTCTAGATAACAATTGAGCTCAATATGTCCCTTGAAGGACAACTGGGAAAGAGCCACAGCAATGCTAATAAATACTAGTTATCAATAATCAAAATTTAAAAACAAATGGATTGCTAACTCAGAGTGGTAGTATAGTAACATGTCAACTCATGAAGCATCCCTGGCGTGCAGTCAGAACCCTGACATAACAATTGTACCATCAAATTAATGTTCACCATAAATAATAACAGAGTTGCAACCTTTAAGGTTCATGCTCCTTCACACCTAGAAGGACATGTCTTA
Organism: Pseudonaja textilis; assembly: GCF_049901715.1. Taxonomy (NCBI): domain Eukaryota; kingdom Metazoa; phylum Chordata; class Lepidosauria; order Squamata; family Elapidae; genus Pseudonaja; species Pseudonaja textilis. The sequence continues at coordinate 94,862,366 of NC_142008.1, forward strand.
TGGTTGTTAATTTATCTGCTCCAACAACTTAGAATACTTATATTCTTATAAAATCCAGATATAAATCCTGACACGCCCTGAATCAGAATGACTAATCACAGAATTTCAAAGCGAGACATCCAAAAGTAGTAAGTTTTGGATTGAAGTTCCTGATTAATTTTCCAAGAAACTAATTCCTTTCCATTTGTAATACTGAACTGTATACATCACCACAAAAAGAAAAAGGAAAAAGCTACTGGGGAAAAGGAGACAGCCTTAGGTTGAGATACCTTCTAAAGGTGTTGGACTCCAACTCCTAGTCAACAATCAGGAATCATCAAATGTATCACAGAATCATAGGGCTAGAAGACATGGAGATCTTCTAGTCCAATCCCTTGTCCAAGACAGGAATCCTCACGCCCTCCCAGACAAATGGCAATCCAATCTTTTCTGGAAAATCACCAGCAATGGAACAAGCCACAACTCCAGGAGACAAGCTTCACCATTGATTAATCATTCTTACTTCATTCTTATCTCCTTCTGATGAGTTTCCATCCATTGTTTCTTGTCCTGTCCTCAGGTGCTATGGAGAATAAATTGAATCCTTGTTTCCTATGGCAGCCCTTGAAGTATTAGAAGAATACTTTCAGGTTTCCTTTAAGCCTTCTCTTCATTAGACTATACATACCTAGTTCCCTTAACTGTTCATATCATTTAGCCTTCTTATCATCTTTGTTACTTTTCTCTAGACTCTTTCTAGGGCCTCAGTATCTTTACTGTATCACAGTGACCACAATTGAATGCAGTATTCCAAAAGAGGTCTCACTAAGTGCAATATAAAGTAGTGCTATCAGTTCCTGTGATTGGTATAGTATCCTTCTGTTGATGCAGCTTAGACTGCACTGGTCTTTCAACATAAACTGAAGGCCAATAGTTTTCCTCTCTTCCTTTAAATTCTCCACAAAAAGACAGTGTTGTGAGACATTCATTTGTCAAAGCTCTCTTTGATTCCACAACTTATCAGAGCAAGTTGTTGAGTTGGAACTATGTGAGATTGTGTAATACAAACCTTGTTGTTATGATGTCCTTAATTTAACATCAAAATATAATCATTCGTATTTCACTACCTTGTGTTATCTTTTTCTCTTCCCCCTTATGCTCAGTCCATATATTAATCCTTTTTCAGAATTCCAATCTTAACAAGAATTTAAAAAGATATTGTGAACTAGAGTGTGTACATACATAAGAAGTCATCAGCCATTTTTACCTCATTTTTTTCTTGTCAGGTTTATCTAATGCACATGCACAAAACTGGCAAAGCAGCTATTTTTCTGCAAGTCCACATCTAGGATTGAAAGTTGATCTTTGGTAACCAGGGTTATCATCATCATCATCATTAGACCATGTTCGGAGCACATTGGACAGCAAGTGTTTTCTAGCAATTTTGATCATTTACTGCATCTTCGACATTGTCCCAAGGGACATTAATAAAGTAATCTTAAGATCTTCCTTAAATGTTTGGCACCAGGTTTTCTGAGAGCAGCCTTGTTTTCTGTTTCATTCATTCACATTCATTCATTCACATTCGTTTGTTCATATTTCTCAGTAAGTGTAATAAATCTGATCTTTGTAGTACTCTTCATTAATGATATGGTCACGATTTGAGACACGGAAGATTCTTCTCAAGCAGCACTGTTGGAAAACATTTAACTCTTTAATCATCTTGGTTGTACATTTCCATGTTTTCACAAACATATATTGCAGTTGGTATAACAATACTCTTGAAGAAATTTGTCTTTATGATAATACTTCCGGCTATCGTAGACCAAATTGGGTGCATGTGTTGAAATATGACTGTTGTCATTCCAATTTGATAGCAAATGTCCTTATCTCTACCTCCATTGATAGACATTATCTCTACCTCCATTGAAAGATATATAAATTGTTGGACTTGTTCTATAACTTGACCATGGTCTGTTGTTATAGGTATATTATCCAGAGCACTTCTGACTTGCATAAATTTGGTCTTCTCAATATTTATACATAAACCAATCTTGTTGGCCTTATTATATAAATTTATGATCATTTCTTGCAAGCACCGTTTGTTTGACCAAGCAACATGATGTCATCTGCAAAATCTAAATTTGTTAGAAGGGCTGTTACCTATGGTATGCGAAAGCTAGGGAAATCTACTGCTCTATGGATAACAAACTCCATAGAGGAGAAACAAGAATGGTGATAGTATACATCCCTGTCTTACTCCTGTACTGATGTTAAAGAAGACTGGTTTCCTCATTCCTTTCTTACACAGCAGATAGAGTTATAATACAGGTTCTTAAAAGATGTTGATAAAATGTTGAAGAATACCACAGGTTATTACAATATCCCATAGTGATTCTTGACAAATCAAGTAATGTCAATAAAATTGATTACTATTGGCTTCTGGAATTCTAAATTCTGTTTGATGATTTTCATAAGGCAGGATCTGGTTGTTACAAGACCATCCTTTCCTGAATCCTGCTTGTTCTTCACGCAGGTACTGAAGTGCCCTTAGCAACAAAGGGCAGAGAACTTTTCCAGGGATTGATAGCAACATTATGCCCCTCCAGTTGTTCCCTTTCTTTGGTACTTAAATGATTACTCCCCACCTCAAGTCTTCTGATATGCATTCTGAGCAGCAACATATAAATAATAATAAATAAAAATTTAAAAAATGAGCTCTTGTATCCAACTATCTCCACCATGTTTTAGGAGCTATGTGGATTTCTATTCTAAACCAACTGCTTTGCCATTTTAAACAACTGTATTATATTTTGAACTTCAATAATTGTAATTGGCTCCATATTGATATTAAGTTCCTCTAGTTGTGCAATGTTGGCAATATCAGCAGTTGTTTGTGGACAAGGTTGGTTCAATATATCACTAAAATGTATTTTTCTTGTTCTTCTTTATTAAGCATAATAATTATCTTGATCGCATATTTATCTTTAATTGGGGCATTGGCGTTGGTTCTTATTCCCATTAGTTCCCAGGCAAGGACATATAGCATCTTGACATTGTACCTTTCTGATGCATCTTGTGCCTTAGCTGTTTTTCATTCCATCCAGTCTTTTCTATCTGCTTTGCAGATATGTTTAACTCTACGTTCCAAGTTTTTATATTGTCTTGTTGCTTCTATCTTCTCCTTAGGTGTTTTTGCTTGATGTAATTGGTATTTTGCTTTTTACTGTTCATCAATTAGCTGCCACATTCTGTTTTTGATTCACTATTCTTTTTGGATTCCTTTTCTTCAGCCGATTGTTTGTTCCTCTATCTCGACTGTTAATTGTTTTTAAGAGTTTCCAATGTGCTTCATAATTGTCAATATTTTGCAAAATCTGAAACTGATTTGTGATTATATTTGGAACTCTTTTTTAACCAACTGCATTTTTCTCTACTCTTTTAGTCTTTCAATAGCTAGTGAACAAATTGGTTTTGTGTCTATAGTTTTTTCAGGCAAAAAGAAATTGACGACATCAAGAGGTAATGATCAGTTCCATATCTGCTCCTCAGTAGACATGTACATCTTACGAGGAAGATCTCCACTGTTTTCTAACACATATGTAGTCAGTCTCATTCTTGGGTACACACCAGGTGATCTCTATGTCTTCTTATGAAAATTCTTATGTACAAAGCATGTATTTTGAATGCATAACTCATTTGTACTAGAGAACAATAATAATCATTCACCAGGATCAGGGCACATATTATATTTCAAGTCATCTCTAACACAACTAATCTGAAAAGTAAATCTCTAAATAGTAATTTCAGGTCAAAGCCTGGGGTTTCACCTATCGTGTTTTGTAACTGATCATAAAATGTATCATTTTATGCATTATCTTTTTCTTCAGTTGGTGCATAGGCTTGGATAATAGTTGTTTTTACATGTCTTGATTGAAACCTAGCAACAATTATATGGGGGCAGGGGGGCTAATAACTTCCCAGCCTATCAATGTTTTGCTTTGCTTTGCTTTGCTTGCTTGCTTAGTATCAAAGTCACTCCATATTCATGTCACTCTTGATGTTCAGAAAATAAAACCATCTTCTCATCACCGGTAAGTGATCCCAATCCCCAATCCATTCCCATTAATATGCAGAATATGCAGACCATAGTTGTCAAATTTCCATGTACTTGTGCAAGTTTCCCACATTGACATAGAGATCAAACATTCCATGTTGTGATTTGTATTGTAAATTTTGTCCTGAGTATCGATCTAACATCAGCCATTCGGCTTTATTCTAATGTTGTCATAGTTTGACACCTTCATACTGCTGTCACTGATTACAGTCATCATGGTCATTACAATTGCTATGATCACTATGAACTTTTACTTTATTGCTGTTTCTTTAGCAACGTTTTAGTTTTAAAGGGTAGCGGTGCTAATCCTATATCAATCCTCCTTGGTAACCAGTTCCTTAAAGGGATACTGAAAGCTGTCTTTCAGTTTGGAAACATTATTTGTGAATAATTAATTTAGGAAAGGAGCAAATCAGATTTGCTGATGAGTGTTTAAATGTCTGCATAAATAGTTAGGATATTTTGGCTTTAAAATGTCAGTTCTTAATATATGTCCTCATTTCAGCTATGAAGCAGTGTGAATAATTGTGAAATATCGAAGCTTAAGAACACAACTTTTCTTTTTTCCCCATTCCTGGTTGAAGGAAGAAAACCCTCTCTATTTCTCTTAATCCTGCCCCAGCCTTGACATTCTGCTGCTGAAGTTCCATGATTGAATGGAAACCAAGTCACTTTATAGCCTTCAGCTGTTGTAAGGAATTCATAATAAAGGGGGTTAATTAGAATCATTTTTCATTGCAAGAGAAAGTGACCTCTATCAACAACACATTTGCATCTTACATCTCATTTAGCCTCCTAGCTTGTCTGCCTATGGGTATTCAGCGGTGGAGAGAAAAGCATAATGGGAAGTAAAAGAACAGCTAGGAACAGATAACCCTTTTCCATTTGAAAGATAGAACTTGATTATGAATCCCACAGAATTTCCTCATCCTCACCAGCTATAGCACAAGAATAGAAGCATAAATATGGGTTTATAAAAGACATAACTAAATACACAAATCCTAATAATACAATTTTTTCTGTTTTAAGACCAGTTACTAAACAGAGTAAATCATCTCTGATCTTTCTTGGGCCAGCAACATATTTAAATAAATTTCTGTTTCTCTGAGATTAATAATTAAAACCAATGGCTATGTTTCTGAAGAAAAGAAGCTGGCCACTCCTGAAGAAAATTAAACTTAGAATGGAGCAAATGTCAGATGTAAGGAAGACATTTAGAAGATACAACTCCTCCCCTTCCATCAACCTTGAAACCAGATCTCAAGGGCAGTCCTGCTTTTTGACAATTGCTGGGCTGGGAAATAGAGCTAGAACTAAAAGAGAAGTGAATATAAGACCAGGTATGTTCACCAGTTATATATTTAGGAGAGTTATATGGTGACCTATAACTTTGGTGGATCACAATGGCATTCAGTAAAAGCAGAAGAAACATAACCAAGAGCATTCCACAATATTATAATCAGAATACCTCACTGAGTCTACAATTACACTTGCTAAGGTTCCTTCCATCCTAGCTCAGTGTCTGGATGTAGAGCATTATCTTGGTTGTGAAGATGAAAAAAAGCAAATTCATAAAGATATGACAGAAAGAAAGCAGTTACCAGGGCATCCTGCTGTTCAATTGGGGACATAAGAATGTCCTCTATGCATATGTTTACTCTTAAAATCAAATGGAAATGACTCAGATCATTCATTGAAATAACATTGATGAATGTTATTGATGAAAAATCTTGAACTAAATACACTCAAAACAATAGAAATTATGGTAGACTTTAGAATAAACCTTCCTATACTACCACCTCTTAAATACTAGACAAAACAGTTCAACAGTAGAGTCCTTAAGTTTCTTGGTTCTATAACATCTCAAAACTTAAAATGGACACCCAACATCAAAAACATCATCAAAAAAAGCTTTCTGCATCTGGTTTAGTTTGGCTCTGCAACCACACAAGATAAATACAGACTTCAACGGGTAATTAGAACTACAGAAAAAAACAATTGCTACCAACTTGCCCTCCATTGAGAACCTGTATACTGCACAAGTCAAAAAGAGGGCTATGAAAATATCTACAGACCCCTTACATCCTGGACATAATTTCTATCCTCAAAATGACATTATAGGGCATTGTACACCAGAACAATTATACACAAGGACAGCCTTTCCCTCCATGCCATCACTAAACAAGTAATTCCCACAATACAGTCAAACTATTTACTAAGACTATATTGCTATTATTCTTCTCATCCTTCCTATTACCTATTTCCTTTTCTACTTATGACTATAACTTTGTTGCTTATATCTTTATGATTTATATTATTTGGTTTCCTAATATGATTTATGTTGATTGCTTATTTAGAATCCTATAACTATCACTAAGTGTTGTATCTTATGATTCATAATGAATGTATTTACGATGACTATGATCATGAGTTATCGCTTATATCTTTTATATACACTGAGAGCTTATGCACCGAAGACAATTCCCTGTGTGTCCAATCACACTTGGCTAATTAAAAAAAAACTATTCTATTCTATTCTTATTCTATTCTATTCTTCACACTCTATTAGAAGGCCATACTTAATCTATAATGAGAATCATTTTATTTTGGCTTAGTGTTTTTATGTATAAACTTCATAGCATGTGGCACAGTAATGTTCTGAAGTTTTGAAAGAGTTCTGAAGTTTTACAATTTATTTTAAGTTCAGGAAACAAAAAGAAGGTAGGAGAACTGGAAGGAATGAAAGACTGTTTTTTCCCTTCCACTTTTTTTTTCCAAATGGATTTTACTTGATTGCTTTCTGTCATAAGAGATACAGGGGAAGTAACTGAAAAGAATGATGCATTTCAAGTGAAGTAAAACTGGGCAAAGGATTAACTAAGCCAACCAGTTTCTTCCTCCTCTCCAGCTCCTGATGGCAGTGACATCTGGTCTATTTCAGCTAAACAAAGAGAGTCAGAAGTTCATTCACATCTTATCTGCCTTTGAAGGTTTTATCATTAAGTTGTTTGTTTTCATCCTTTCTTTACTCCAAGGGAGACATACATAGGAGCTAAAAGATCAAGAGAGATTGAAAGCAACACTGTTAGGCTTCATTTATTCTTTAAATTATTTATTCTAATAAAGGAACTAATGGAAGCATTTTTGCTTCAGAACAATGTTTGTGTCAATTTGAGCAGCCAGATGGCAGATAAATTTAATAAATAAATAAATAAATCTTGCAAGGAAGACTCTCAAGGGCTGTCAAACTGAGTCCCAACTGCTGATTATACAGTGGAAAATACCGCATAAAGACTAAATATTATATATAGAGGTAACTGAAGCTTCAGTGATTACTTCAGGAACCTATATTAGAAAAACATACTGAAGCCAAACCTGCATATTCATATGATGTTTGTTTCTTATTAAGAAGGTGGTGTGTGTGTGTGTGTGTGTGTGTGTGTGTGTGTGTGTGTGTTCTTTTTCTCTTTGCAATCTCTCATCTCAGGAACCTCTTTCTCAGCTTTGTTCCATAAAAAATGTTAAGGCAAAGTGGTCCATGGAGATTTATGAGAAACTTTATGAGAAACTTTATCAGGAATCACCAAAGAAATCTCACCTGGACCTCTAAACTGATTTCCAACTTTCTTCTTCAACACCAGTTGCTGAAGAGGGGTTACCTGCCAATTTCACTTCTAGATATGATATGAAAGTGATTATCAAACATTTTATGCCTCATGTGGATTTGAAACTACTATAGTACACCATGGGAATGTTGATTCTCTAGAATAACTTTTAAGGCTACCTACCCTTCAAAACTTTGCCTGGGTTGGTTGAAGAGCTACTGTAATATAGATTACTAATTCCTGGGATGATGCTGAGGGAGTACTATTCTATCACTTGACATTTATAATACAAAATTCTACAGTATTTTATTCATCTTCCTGTTGTTCAGCAATATGTACACAAAGCCCCTAGTCATTGCTTAGAACTCTGGCATGAAATATATGTAGGTGGCATCTGAATTTTCTTGGTACCTGTATGGTAATTAATTAGATAAGGGCTAGAAAACTGAGACTTAGCTCATACAAAAATCATGATACAATTAGTAGTAACTGTATGCAAGTCATATACTGCAGTTGGCAAAAATCTGCATTATATATTGCATCATATACTGCAGTTGGCAAAAATCAAGGAAGCAAAAACAATACAGATTTCAGGAAGATGTTAAAATGTTGTTAATGCCAGTCTGTGATAAATGCAGAACCTTGAAAACTGTTAGCAGAAGTTATAGGGAGCTAATAAACAAGGTCTCTCTGAAATGTCTCATATCTCTCAGCAACTAGACGCCTTTTCTAAATCAACATTCAACACTTCATCGCCTACTTCCTCAAATCCCTCATGCTGCCTGGCAGACTGCAGTTCAACTGTTCCAGTGAGTTTGCACTCTGATCTATTCATAGTCCCAGGATGCGTTTCAATCCAATGCTGTCACCACAGACAAAGAGGTTTCAGTTATCTGGATTTCCTCTTACAAGTTTAAACTGATCCGTTAAACTAGTCAAGAATATTTTTAACTATACTCTATTAATCTTTCACAAAGTACTATGCTATGTGGCATGTTTGAAATTAGTTCAGAAACCTGAATTGGTTCAAAAGTGAGTGAGTGAGTGAGTAAGATTGAACCCAATACAGGTAGTCCTTGACTTAAAACTATAATTGTGCCCAGAATTATAGATGTAAGTCATGTCAGTCATTAGGCAGTTCACTATGTGACTGTGTCAAATTGTATGACCTTTTATGCAACAATCATTAAGTGAATCACCATGGTTGTGAAATTGTTGTTTTTTGTCAGAAACTGGACGTAAACATTGATTTTCAGCAAAAAAAAAAACATCATAAATTGCAATCATATGACCACAATATACTGCAATAGCTGTAAATAGGAGACAATTGCTGAGCACCTGAAAAGTGATATGATTGGGGGTGGAGTGGCCATCAAAACTTCAAATCTGAGTCAGAAGTTGCCCTATAGAAACCTGTTGTAACTCTGAGTGGTCCTTAAGTAATCAGTCACAGATCAAAGACTACTATATTGTTTTCACTGGTGTTTACAGACTTGCCCAGTCTTGAGGTATCAAATTACCATTCACTGACACATTCTCACATGCACAATTGGTGCTTTCATCTTAACTTTGTTCAGTATCTCCATCCACTTTTTGTCCCAGGTATTTGGAGCACTAAATGGCTTCTTCTTTTTTTAAGTCTTTTTTTTCTTTTCCAATGTCAGAATTAATTTATGTTGGTCTTACAAAGCAGATTGGCTCAATGAGCAAATTCAGTAAATAGTGTCCAGTGAGGATAATGTCTATAAATTGAAGGAGAGAAGGAAACTGTTCCTTGGGCTTTGCTGTTTGATAGCGATTAAGTTGATGGTCCATAACACAAATAAAAGTCTCTGAGCCTAGGCAGCTTCATCTTTTGTGCTTCAGAGTAACAACAAGTCAGCACTGTGAGGGAAGCAACTTGAGTTTAAAATGAAAGTGGGAGAACCATAATAAATAATTCATTCTAAGACGTTTAAAGGTTAATGGTGACTGCTTAGTGATAAGGAAATAGCCTTCTACACGTATTCAGTATCCCTTTCATTCACTGCTTCATATGTAATAAAATCTGTACCACATTATATTCTCTTCCTGTATGTGCTCAAGGACTCATTTTCATTTGCAGCTGAAAATAGATTCTTGAAAACAGTCCCTTATCTAATATAGCTCATGCCTATATTATGATTTCAAAGACCAAATTATGCTTATATTCAAACAAAATGAAGACACCCCTTTTTTACAATCAGAATTAATTCCCCACACTGTCACCTATTATATGTTTTTGTTGAATGCATACAATATTCAATAAATTCTGTAAAGGAGGAGACAGTATACATTGAGAATTTGCCACAGCCTATTCTACTTTTGAAGGCAAACAGTTTGGACTAACTGTAATAATGAATGATGAAAACCTCTAAAAGAAGTTCAGTAGATAGGGTAAGATAGGAACTAGCATGTGTCTAATATCAGACAGCTATGAAGGAATTTGCCTCCTAACAGAGAGGAAAAAATGTTTCCCAGCCCTAGTTTGTAAACCATTTATATTTCTTATAAAGCTTCTCATTTTTCTTGAAACCACGCATTTCAAGAAGGAATGCCATTTGACTATTTTTTACAAGCTGAAGCTTTTCATATTTCCCAAGGAATGTCCCTTCAATTACTAGTTCCACAGAAAGGTCATGTTTCCAGAAACTCTTCATGCTAAGTGTGAACCACAGCTGTTAAAACGGTGCTTTGTATTCCATGCAGACACAAGGTTGTTCAAGTGTTGGTGGGAAGAGAAGTGTTTGATCTCTGTGGAGGGCCCAGCAGGCAAGAAGCATCTAATTATAAAGGTAGTTGTTGCAGGCAGTCCATGAAAAATTGGAGGGGATGGGGAGGCAATCAAAGTTTGTCAAGGTAACTCCTCCCATGTCTTATTTTCCTTCTCAGCGTGAACTTTCTGCAGAACAGCTGGCCCCGTTGGGCTTGTTCTTCCTTTTAGAATATGAATCATTTACAAGATGAAATCTGTGAAACTTCTCTTTCATGCACTGCATGGGGGATCCCAAGATGTACAGAGTATAAGGCCGAAGGAAACTAACTTAGAGGCAATTTATCCATTTCCTTGACTAAAAGAGCCAAACAATTAAAATGGGGAGTTTACAGTCCAGTTAAAATGGGCTATTAAACCATATGGATTCAAAATCCTACAGATTACAATTGTATCCTATGGAATTTTACCTATCAAATTCCATAGGATTTTCAAGTGGTTAATTGTGATGGAACACTAACCTTATTGATTCAAGGAATTCTTGCCTTCTGTGTAGTAGTTGTGTCCCATGAAGCTATCAATTTCTTTCATTCATAGAAGTCAAAGGCAGCAATGTTCTTATATGAGATAATAATACCAGATATATTTGGAATGACCAATTAAAATTTTTCTTATATTTACAGAAGTGATTTTTGTTTCCTGATCACAAAAGTGTGTGATTGTTAAAACTAGGACAAGGAGGAAGATATTTTAAAACCTCCATATCTGAACTTATCTTCAAGTATAATATCAGGTTCCAACAAGAAGCAGAACTACCCAAAATACCAGATGAAACTAAGTTAATGTTAGAAGGGAAAATAACAATGATGAAAATGACAGCGGTGATAAACGGACAAAATACTGGAAAAGCTCCTGGACCAGATGAGTACCAGCAGAACTATATAAGACATTACAGGAATCTTTTAGCACTAGAGTGTAATGAATAAGGTATTGATAAATATCTAATTCATGGACAGAGGCATATATTACTCTTATACCAAAAGAAGATACTGATTTACAACAAATAAAAAACTATAGACCAATATCCTTGTTGAATGCAGACTATAAAATATTTGCCTCAATAATGGCAGAAAGATTTAAAAGATACTAAAATTATTTTATACAGAGAAACAAATGGCACTGGTTTTTTTAGATGCATGAAAAGCATTTGATAATGTAAATTGGCAATTCATGTTGGTGCAAATGGAAGAGATGGCTTTGGGGAAATGTTTATTAAAATGATTGAGACAATATATTATAAACAATCAGCAAAAGTAATGATAAATGGAGATTTGACTGATAATATTAATACCAAAAAAAGGAACTAGAGAAGGATGTCCTCTGTCACCACTGCTATTTGTATTGACCTTGGAAGTACTAAACAGAAACATTAGAAAAAACAAGGGAATGAAGGGAATGAAGATAAAAATTGAGGAGTATAAATTACAGGCATTTGCAGATGATCTTTATATATTTTTTATATTAGAAGAACCATTAGAAACAAGTCCTAAGTTGATAGAAAAGATAGAAGAATATGAGGAGGTTGCAGGACTGAAAATACATAAAGAAAAAACTAAGATTTAGTGAAGAACATAATGGAAAAACAAAGAAAAGAACTAATGGACAGATTAAATATCCAGATCACAAAAAAACGTGAAGTATTTGGGGATATAATTGACAGCAAGGTGTGGAACACTGAAGGAGGATAATTACTATAGACTAAAACAACAGATTGTGACAGACTTAGAAAAGCAGAAATACTTATAACTATCCTTGACAGGGAGAATATCAACAATTAAAATGAATATATTACCAAGAATATTATACTTATTCCACACAATTCCAATAAAATTAGGGAAAGAATATTTTGAGGACTTTCAAATGATGTTGAAATATATATGGCAGGGAAAAAAAGACAAGGATTAAATTAAAACTGTTACAACATACTAGAATAAGAGGAGGTTTTGGACTATCCAATTGGGTATTATATTATCAGGCCATAGTACTGGTGTGGATGAAAGAATGGATTGTTTTAAAAAATACTAGGCTGTTAATATTGGAAGGGCATGACCTACAATTGGAGTGACATGCATTTTTATGGTATAAGAAAAGCAAGGCCCATGGTTACTTCCGGAGACACTATGTTTGAGATGCCTTATTGTCAACATGGGAGAAAATAAGGGAACAACATTACTTGGAAATACCAGTCTGGTTATCAAGAATGGAGGCATTTGTGTATCCAAATGTTTTTTTTAAAAAATGGAATGTATTGTTAGATATAATGATGTTTTAAATGAAAAGAGTGAGCTCAAAACAAAACAAGAATTAGATGAACAAGGGATGAATATGAATTGGTATTCATATATACAAATACATTCGATATATGAAAAAGATATAAAGATAGATAGGTTTTATAAAGAATTGACTGAATTAGATAAAATCTTAACAGGTACTGAAGAAAAGATGATTTTAAAACTATATGGCTATTTATTAGGGGTGAAATTAGAAGAAGAACAAGTTAAAGAAAGGATGATTGCTTGGGAAGAAATTTTGGATATGGGATAGACTTGGATAAATGGCAGAAATTAATGGAGTAGAAATTATAAATTAACAATGTCAATGGTCTATAAAGAGAATTTGTTTTATAGGTGGCATCTGCCCCCAGCAAGATTGGCAAAGATGTTTAAAGAAATTGACGAAATGTTGGAAATGTCATCAGATACCTGGATCATATTACCATATGTGGTGGACATGCTAAAAGATACTCGACTAAAATACAAACATGGTTGGAAAAAATGATAAAACAACACATAGATTTAAAGCCTAAGATATTTTTATTGGAGATTTTGCCTGAAAGTTATAGTAAAAAAATAACATGCTTGATTTTTAATGTATTAACAGCAGCTAAAATTGTATTTGCTCAAAACTGGAAAAATGAGAAAATTCTGATGGAAGAGGAGGTGATTAAGAAAATAATGGAATGTGCAGAACTGAGTAGACTAACATTAGCAGTTAGAGAGCAAGAAGAAAAGGAGTATTATAAGATTTGGAATTTATTTTATGGATGGTTAGAAAGTAGAGTAAGAAATTAAAGGATATTTTAATAATGACATACTGTAATTGATCATTTCTGAATAAGCTATAATATGAATATAATCTAGTAAGAGTTGCGATTTGCTTTTAAGGATAGCTGGAAACTGAAATAAAAAAATCTAATGACAATATAATAATAATATAACATGATATATAATGTTGATTAGAATATAATATGAATGCAAACTGAAGAAGAAATGTATATAAATATTGTGCATATGATGTATGTACCCAGCCAACACACTGTATAACTGAAAGAAGGTTTTATTTGTTGTTTTTTGTTATAAAAATTTAAATAAAAAATAAAAAAGTATAATATCAGGTTCCCCAGTAAAATATCAAGAAGTTCACCTACTATTAATCAGATGAACATTCAGACCACTAGAAGCATTCTTAGCCCATCCCAGAGCTTCTTCACCCTGGGCCTAAATATGCAGAAAAGGAAGGGCATTGGCTAATCTTGCCATAATCCTAGTAATTCAGAACTGAACAACCTTTATGCCAATCCTGTAACAGAGGGGTACTTATGTACTTATGCACTAAAATTATTAAGCCAAATATACTGTTAGAAGTTAAAACCCACCCCTGTCGTAGAAAAATGAAATACTTTAGGATATATTAAAAAGGCAGAATATTTCCCCTAAAAGAGAAGTAGAACCTCAGAGAGGCAGAAACTCAGCTCTCCCACCTTTGTTAATGGACCATTAAGGCCTGGGGCAGTCTATTCTACATAACAAAGATCTACCTCCTTCAGGCAGAGCCACTCAATTGCCCTTCATTGTACCATTCACCAAGTTTCAAACAAACATAGCACATAGACCACCTACATAGCTAGCTATGACCTCAGACAGCAACCAATCAGGATACTCTTCCCGTGCCCCAGGATGTTCAAAGCCAGAGAGGGTATAAAACCCAGGGACTCTCAGCAGCTTTTCCCTTTTTCTTTGCTCAAGAGCTCTAAGGCATGTACTCCTGTCCACATTAAACCATCTTTCCAAACAGCCTCCATGTTTCCAGTGTCTTTCTCCCCACTTGGAACTAAACCCAGATGGATATTTCTTCCAACAGTACAAATGAGTTCATGACAGGAAAAGGAAATAGACTAAAACAAGGAAAGACCTAGCATTTAAAATAAATACCGCTACTTATACTACTGAATTAACTATTTATTTTCTCATCAAATAACTTTAGTTTATTAATTTTAGAGACAATAGTTGGAAAGAAAGAGATCATCTAGGCCTCTTTTTTTTGATGTTTGTAGAGAGGTTCTTGTACTTTTCCGATGCAGGGCATTTGTCTTCAGTTTTATACAATATACTGTAGAAGTAAATGGATGCTAAACTCTTTGGAAGGTTGATTGTTCTTTTGTCCAAAGACGGTGTTCAGTTCCTGATATTCTGGGTCCAGATGCTTTACCAAATACTGATTAGGACATGCCAAAACTGGGGCTATCTACATTTGATTATGTATCATTAAGTCATTGTCGACTCTTAGAGATCACATAGATATATTTTCTTATGACAATTTCTCCCTTCAGATCTTCCAATGGTATACCTGTTATCACTGCAACTGATTCCTTGCCGTTAGGCATCCTCTTTCTTTTTACCTTTCCCAACTTCTCCAGAGAACTAGGTCTTCACAAAATGTGCCCAAAGTAGGATAACTTCAGCCTGATCATTTATGTCTTGAATGAGAACTCTGGGTTTTGTTTAATGATCCATTTATTTATTTTCTTGACTCTTGGAATTTTATCCAACACTGACATTGAGAAAAATCAATAATATTCCTATCCTGTTTCTTCAAATCCAACTTTTGCTTCCATAGGTTATCACAGGAAATACCATTGCTTGCATGATTCTGATTTTTGTAGGTACAGTATAGAGACATTCCATTTGAATATATTTTTCAAAGCCTTTATCTGCTCTGCCAAGTGCTAGTCTACAGAGTATTTCTTGACTGCCTGTTCTTTTACTGTTGATGATTGATCCTAAAAGGCAGAAGTAATCCATAATCTCAATATTTCATTGTGGCTTCTAATCCAATTCTTGTATGTGTTATCATGAGTTTGCTTTTTATACATATTTAATTTTCACCCCATTTTTCACACTGTGCTCCTTGACTTTTATTACTAGAGCTTGCAAATCTTTGGTTGTATGGGCAGTGTCATTATCCTAGAACAAACTATTCATGTTTTTTCTTCCAATTTTAAAGCCACATTCATGTTTTTTTAACATGAATTTTGCTTCCACAAAATTCATCAAACCTTTACATTCCTTTGCCAACCTAGAGACAGTCCATGTTGCCAATCCATCTATACTGTGGCTTTCTGATCAACATATAGGTTTCATATGAGAACAATTAGATGTCCTGGAATTTTTCTGAGTGCATTCCACAATTTGACATGATTAACACAACCAAAAGCCTTTCTATAATCAATGAAACACTTATCTACTTCTTTTTGGTATTATTTGGTTTTCTTAATTATTTATCATATATCAGCTAATAATGTTTTGTGCTAATTAGTCTTTCCTAAAACCAGTCTGAATATCTGGCATGTCTTTTAGATTATAGGTTGATCTCTTCCAATCTATATCGTTCTTCAGATTTGCTGACATAACTTTGAGTCAGCCCGTCTAGGTAAACCAGACAGAAAACAGAGCCAGATGAGCTAATTCAACTTACTGTAAAACTACATAACAGAATCTTGCAAGTCTAAAAGTACAAATCTTCCACAGTTACTTTTAACTATCTGACATTTAGTGCACGTTCTTCCTAAGTATTCTGACCAAGGCTTCCTGAGATACCAACAAACACACATTAAATCCAAAATTCTTATTTTAGTTCAACAGCCTATATTGAGTCTCAACCAGTTATAAATAGTCCCATGGAAGTCTGCTAAAGTTCTTCGGGAGAAGTCTGATAAGAATGCACCTTTATCTTTCTTGAAGTGCTGCCAATGACTAAAGTACCAATTAGTCTTCCAAAACCAAATGGAGCACCAATTCACCACAGAACTTTCAGGTTCCAAACCAACCAGAGCAAGCAACGTTGCTTCCTGCAAAGATTCCTGTTCCTTTGCACTTTCTTTATATCTTATGGGAGGGGGAATCACCTCCAAGCCTTACTACCAAGTAGCCCCTTTTGTCTTAACTGCTCTTGCTCTGCACATGTGCACTGGGAACAGGCTCCCACTTGTTCCTCTGCCTCGCTGCTGTCAGATACTGGAGGCTCCAGAGTCAGCACATAACTCCCAGATGGCCCTGGCCCCATCTGTGTACCAGATGCAGGACCATCATCCGGGTCCTCCCCAGACTCCCGGACTGGTCCATGTTCTTCCCCACTGTCCAATTCTGCTGCCATCTCTGCAGGCTGCTGGTAGACTACAACATTAAGTTTCTTTTTCTGACCATTAAAACACTTGGGGATGCCTTCCCCTCTTGCCCAACCATTCCTTTGGCAAGGAATTCATCCCACAAGGTCATTCCCACATACCATTATACTTAGTTAAAATTCTAGTGACTTTTCTTCCATTGCTTACCATATTAATATGAATATTCTATCACTTTGTGTAGCTGTCCAACTTCATAAATATCCAGAGTACTGATCTAAATTCATCTTCTCATACAAGTAGGGAATATATCTTCTAAGATACTTCACATGTTCACATCCCTAATGGACAATATTTTGGTATACTCTTCATCTTTCTATTTTTCTTTTATCACTTTTGAGTCAGTTACTACAGTATTTGTCCATATGTATCCTTTGGCATACCAAGTTGAACTGGAACCTCCTTCTGTGCTTATAGACCAGAGATCTTTTGAAATACTTTCCCTTTTTTCCCATCTCTGTTATTATCCTCAATCTGCTTGCTTAAGTTTTCTTTTTCTAATTCTACTTGTCTAACAGTTTTTTAAAGTTCTTTAAGTCCCTCTCTAACATTTGTGTCTGTCATAGTTTTGGTATCTTTTCTCTTCTTGGCAATTTCCAATTTTCTTCTGACATCCATTTTGTTTTCTTCTATTTCTTCATATTTGGCAGACTCTTTTCACATCGATCCTTAATGAATGTATTTATGTTCACTCCACACTTCTATCAACAACTGGGCTTCAAACGATTCCTTAGATTCTCCTTGAAAATGATAAGTATAATTTCAAGATCTGAAATAGACTGTGAGAATAACCTTGAAAAAGAAGAGGAATAACTACAGCCAAAAAAACAGATACAGAAATTTGAGTCCAACATAGGAATGGAATTTGAGAAAACATCTCAGACTTGACCCTCCCTAGTTCTCTTTAAGAGAATGGAAAGAAGGCAAAGGCACATTCAGAGTTGTAAGATTCTGTTAGTGCAACCTTACACTAAAGTAGTTTCATAACTTTATTATTCAAATCTGGTCTACTTCAAAAGATTTTCTTCTTCTTCTTCTTTGGCTTAACTCAGAATCCACACACTAGCAGTTCATGATCTGTTTTCCAATTAGCATCTGGTCATGCCTATGATAACATAATTGAGCTGTTCCATCTCCTTTTAAAACCAACATAACCATTGTTATTTCTGTGCATTCTTTCTGATGATGTCCATATATACAAGGATCATTTTCATTGTTTGAAGAGTGTTAGCTATAAACAAATCATTGCATTGGCCAAAACTGATACATCAGTTTCTTGCTTCATTTTAGTCCCCAAAGTCATACTGACTAGTCACATTTTCCTCTAATGCTTCCAAATTTGGCATTACAGTGTCTAATCATAAGCAGCACATGTTACTTGCATATGCTTTCAGTTTCAAATTTATCATAAAACTCCTTCTTTTTGCATCAGTAGTTCGTGTATTAGTAGTTAGAGTATAAACAATGATAATAGTCATGTTAAAGGGTTGTCCACAAAGTCTGATTAATATTATTTGGTCATTAATTACACTGTAACTAATGATTATTCTTATACGCCTTCTAACTATAAAAGCAATATTATTTTTCTTTGTTTTTGATGTCCTGAGTAATAAACAATGTAATCCTATGACTGATAGTGGTCAGTCCCAATCCATCTCAATTTGTAGTTCTTTACTTCATCTTTCACTATGTTGAGCTTTCTTGTGGTCATGGTTCATACATTTCATGTACCCACTTCTGTCTTTAGAGCTTCAGAATTTCTTTTCCTGTATGGCAACGTCAGCAACTAGATGTTCCAAAGACATTATTCTAGCCATAGCATAAACACCATTAGTATTCCAAAAGGTCCTCAGCTCTTCCTCAATTGTTATTGAATACCATCTGACTTGAGAGGCCCATCATCCAGCATTATATCATCAATCATTTTATATTTCTATTTAGAAGTCTTATAAGACTTATAGGTCTTATAGTACAGGAGAAAAAGCCACTACTAAGATAAGAGCTCTGAGTCTGGGGCAAGAATGCAACATGGGTAAATGTTGAAGCAACCTCCTTTGAAGCAAGATAAAGAGAGGGAAGAGGAAGTAAATTCAGTTTGGCAATATTCTGTTAATATAGCTTTACAAAAAGTAATAATGCACCATCAAACCTCCATATCTGCCTATCCCAGATTCTTGGGAAGCATTCAATGTGGATAAAAATGCCAAATATAGACTGAATTTCTGGCTGACTGCAACAAGCCATAATTTATTAAACCTATATGCTCTTGACTCTCAGTGACTCTGGCATTGTTTCCCTTGTCTCATCTAAGGACTGATATTCCACAGTGCAGTGTAAACCAAAAAAAACAAGAATGGTTTACCTACTGCCTATTTCTGCACAGAATGAGTTGAAAACTTTGCCAATGGCACTTAAATGATCATCCAGCATTTTGCTATATCATTGCTGCCCAATATAAATTATGATTAGTCAGAAAGTTGGGATGACCTTCATACTTTAAGTGACTCTATTGGATATACAGTATATCCACGGCATACACTCTATCACGCACGGGGAAACAAAAAAATGGAACAGCTCAAGTAGTTACTTTATTGTTGTTTGTCTATAGAGCAGAATTTTGCCAGATTAAAGCATACTCTGCACAACTATCAGATGAATGCTGGAAGAATTTGAGAGGATCCTTTCTGTGTTTCTTTTTCTGCATACTAAAGACTCAAGACTGATTTGTCTCTTTGCCAGATTGCACCACATATTCCCAGCATTCTTCATCTATCCCTCCCAGAAATAGCATCACCACAACCACCATAAGTCATCACAGCACCACTTGGGAAGCTATATATATGCCTCCCTGATAATGTGTCTCCCTGACTGAGTCCTCCAAGAATCCAATACAGGTTTAGAGACAAGAGCATCTCTGAGATTTGGGATACTGTGTGCACTTCTATGTGCATTAAGCAGCTCTAAATTAAAATCTGATTACCAAGTTTGTATAAGTATAGTTTTTCTAAATTAGTGATTGCTATGTTCATTTATAATTTCTGTAATATGTATCAGAACAAGATAGATACAATAGGATAAATATTACAAAAAAACACAGAAGATCTTCTCTGGGGTGATCAAGCAAACTATTATCCTTTTATGACTGGTTGTAGTTTGAAAACAAGCTGCTTTTTGCTGACTACTCAGAGGTTTATTTCTATGCATGCCCCATCATGCTGTGTCTATGTAGATACTGATCTGAATAATCCACTGATACTTCCAACCACTACATATCAATAGCCAAGCAGAAAACTTAACAGCAAGCAAATTACGTTAGTGCATTTGAAGTGAAGAACTATTGTATATTGATGGAGTTAATGAATTGAAAATGCAAAATTACAGACTTAGAATCAAACAAGGATATGGAATTATCTTCTTTTTTTGCTATTAACAGCATTATCTGAGGCTTTGGCAGTTTGCTCCACATTTCAGTTATTCAGTGACATACTCTTTTCTAGGCCAGAACATATCTAGCTCAAAGAATAGGATGAACATTGAAGCACTCTGATCAACATGAGGTAGTTTGGATCTGCCTTCTTCAAAGTGATATAGTGCTATTCAGTGAAATCTTGGGCTCCTGGCTAGCCGCCAAATGCTGGCAAATGTGGATCTAGATTTCTTTGAAATTCTGAGCTAGTTTGTCCCCGAAGACTTGGACAACTGTAATGACTATCATCATGATTGCAAGCCCCAAAAGTATCGTGGGCAGACATTTAGATCTTTCATGAATTAAATATTGTACATGATGTTCTGAGCAACTAAGCCTTACCTTCAACTCACCCTTGTCATGTTTTTCAAACTGTTTGTGGAGGTCTTGTGGCACATATTAGCTGGGTGGAAGGAAGGCAAATGACAACATGTGTCAAAACATCAGCATATAAATTGTGCAATTTACAGTATGCATATACATCTAGCATGAGGCAAACATATTAACATTCTGATCTACTTATATTCATAGGCTGATGTGAAAATCCCACTAAAATGAACCAGGGCTATGAAATAATTATTAAAAATATAGGGATGATGGATTGTTGTTGTTGTTGTTGCTTTGTCTCAGAAATGTGTGGGTAGAAACTAATTGCTTGCTCAAATACCAAATAAAAAATGCTAGCTGCCTGACTGTTGAATTCATGTGACCGCTAAATGAGCTAAACCTGCCATTTAAATGGCCTCTTTAGAATATTCAGGCAGCTCATCAATATGGCTAAGATGAAACAAAATGGATAATAGGAATAGCAGTTGAATTTATATACCGCTTCACAGAGTTTTACAAATCTCTCTAAGTGGTTTAGAGATTCAGACATTGCCCCCAACAATCTGGGTCCTCATTTATCTCATATACTGATCTCGGAATGATGACATACTAGGTTAATCTTGAGCCCATGAGAACTGAACCCCTGGAAGATCGCAGAATTAGCACGCAAATATTGCATTCTAATCACTGCACCACTACATCTAATAGATGGAAGCAACAAAACATAATGGTTTAGCTACATTAAGAAAACTTCTAAAAGTCTTCAGAAAGATAAAGTACAATGAGGGAAACCATAAAAAGTGCAACAAATTTAGGAAAAGAAAGCTGCTGCCTAAAAAGGCTAAAGTACTTAGAGCTGGAAGATTGGGGCATGGGGGAGATGTTGGCAAGAGACAATAAGAATGATTTGTACAGATAATCTATAAAATCACAAAGTTCATAAAAAGAATTGATGAGAAGAAGAATTTTCTCCCTCTCATAGTATCAGAATTTAGATTTATAACAAAGATGGTAGGTTTTGGACTAAGGAAAGATAAACTCAATTATAAATAAAGAAGTTTCATTGTGTAGCAGTTATACCTTATACAACAGAAAGTAGACTTAGCTTCATTTATTGCTATGCTGGATACATCAGGATGACTGGTCACATCAGCCTTTGAAGATCACTAAACTTGTTCAAACTAGAAATGTGAACATAGGAAGATATTGACTGATTATTTATATTGCATTAATTACACCAGCTATTTGAGTTTTTTCCCACAGCCTGCAGCAATAATAACCAGCAAAAACAGTGTTGCCATGTGTACTTTTTGGAATACATTAGAAGATAATTTGGAAAGGTTGGCATTGTTTATTCCATCAAAAGAAACTACTATATTTTAAAATTCCACTTTTTATATATCTATTATAGTATGTTGCATTTTCAGGTCTAGAATCTATATTCATGGTGGTGAACCTATGGCATGTGTGCCAGAGGTGGCATGCAAAGCCCTCTCTATAGGCATGTGTGTCATTGCCCTAGCCCAGCTCCATTGTGTTTCTCGCTGTCATTTGCAGGGAAACAAAAGTTTGTGGGACTAAAAAAAGGTTCACTCAATCAATTCCAACTTCTTCTGAAAAGTTGGGAAGTTGGAATTGATTGAGTGAACTCAAACATTTGTTTCCCAGCATGTGATGGGGAAAAACATGACAGAGAAAATGACAGAGTTGGAAAGCGGGTAGGCAAAGAAATGATTGGGGGAAGCAAGATCCTGAGCGGTGGTGAGTGGGGGAAGCTCTGTGATGCGGCACTGCAATGGCAAAATGAGCAGTGGAGCGGCCCACTCTTCTCCCAACTGCTCCTCCTGCTTGGGGAAAGAAAGGGCATCTGGGCAGTGGTGGTAGGTGGGAAAAGCTCAATGGCATGGTGCTGCAATGGTGAAAACCGGCAATGGAATGGTCGTCTTCTCCCTGCTCCTTCTTCCCTCATGCTGGCTGCTCCATTTCCCATTTCTACATTGCAGTGCAGTGCCCGGCATCCACTTTGATAGTATGGGAGGGGGGGGGATAATTTGCCTGGCCAAACTAACCCCGCAGTTTCCCCTACATTGGGCTCAGCTTAGTTGGTCAGTCTGTCAGTGGCTCCATTGGTGGCAAACAAAACAACCCCATCGCACTGCACTTCCTCCTGCCGCCAAGCACGCCCAGCCATGTGTGGCTTTTCCTTTGCCTTTCTTTCCCTCACCGATCGCAGTGGACAAAAAAACATCAAAGCCACCTGCCATAGCCAAGGCCACCCCTGCTAAATAGCCACGGTGGTGGCCGCAGAGAAGCATAGGGCAGAGAAGCGAAAAGTATAAATTGGTAACTACCCATGTTGTACTTTTCAGTCCTAGGCAATCATAATATTTGCAGGGTCCTTGGGAGAAAGGTATTGGGGATGGGGGGAATAAGCATATTTCTTTATTGGAACCACTCATCACACAAAGAAGCAGAATCAAAAAAGTTATCTCCATATAGCGGATTCAAAGCATCCCTAACCTTGTGTTTTCCTGCAAGATATGGGCCATGTACCAATAGCTTTCCCCTTCCCTCTTTCTTGTTTTGAATTTCCTGTCCAAAGATAATTGGATTTTTTGACTTGTAACCAAAGGAATCTAGGTTCAAATTGTCCCTTCTTCTGTCCTGGACAGGACATTTTATGGTAATACAGTTTTCTTCCAGATAAATACTTGATGGGTATTTAGTTATGAGGAAGGCAATGTCTCTTTCAATAATAGAAATTAAAACTATTTTATTCTAACAAGAAAAGAAGTAAAAAAAAATACAGAAAAAATGGGATAAAAAAAATGAAGAGAAAAACCAAGAAATGATATTACAAAAGTTTTTCTTTTTTATTGTTGCTAAACATAAAATTTCAAAAGCAGAAAAAATGAAGGGGCATAAAAGTACATTTATCATGTTTTTCTGAGAACAATTAGCTGAACTCTTCCTTGTTTATCATTATTTTAGGTAGTAACACCTCAGTATTCAGGTTAAATTGCCATGTTGGCACTTTGCGATAAATAAGTGAGTTTTGGGCTGCAGTATGGGCACTTGATCTCTAAAAGGTTTGCTATCATTGATCTATATTGTTTCCCTAGATAAGGCAATCCAGAAGGCACCAGCCTTATTATAAAGTACACTCAAGCCCATAGTCACTAAAGTCCTACATTTGAGTGATTTCTATGAATGAAATCTATACATTGGGATCTAAAATTTTCATCACATTTCAAATTATTATAATATTATTGCTGAATAATATTATTTTATCATTATATTTCTCTGGACAGAAAAACTGCAATAAACTAAGTTAAATTCTCTATTTGTCCATAATATCTCAATGTCCTAATTCTTCACTTGCAAGCCAGGAAAAAATGCCTAACTAAAATGATAGTAAAGACATTTGTGATGTCATAAAGCAACTTCTGTGTGACAAAGTAGGTGGTCAATGAACCAAGGCCTCTTGTGTGTCAGCAGCTGGGTGATAAGGTAACCCAGCATAAATTCAAAGAGCACGGGTAGGTGTAGTAGGTTGTCACCACTAAGAACAAGAGAACAAGAGTTTAGAAACAGAAAACAGACAGTGACTAAAAGCTGCTTAAAATACCATGTCTATTTGGAATCTGAACCTTCTAATCCCACCTTGAGGGGAGCTGACTGTGATAATTCAGGTATGAACAAAGGGTACTTTGTATATTCATACAGGCACACCTCTGCTTGATCAAAGTTCTTTTTTTCATTTAATCACTGATTAAGAATCACTGATTATTTAAACTCAAATCTGTACAATAAAAAGAGATTCAAACATTTAATATGATGATCCTTGGCCCAAAACAAAGACATTAAGACAATAGCAGGCAGAGGCTACATAAATGAAAATTTCTTTCAAAATTGCAGGTTGCTAAAATCACATACATCAAGTTAATACTACAAAAGACCATTTAATTTATGACCTCAGCACATATATATAAATATATCTCAAGTATTAAAAGGCTTGCCTTTCTCTTTGTGGAATACCTACTGTATATACAAAATTTTGCTCAGTCATAAAATTTATCAAGTAAACTAGTACATTATGTCTCATTAAAAAGACATACTACAGATAACATTTTAGGAAATTATAGTTATTTAGAGAAAGAGACGGGGATTCCTAAACATGAAGTTATAAATGATTTCATTAAAAAAAAACTCAGTACAAACCACAGCTAGAGAATCTACATTAAATTGTAACCCACTAGCCCTTGGGTTAGCAGTAAACATAAATTTTATTGTCTCGAAGCCCAAGTTCTCTATGCCTCAGCAATGAGGCAGAAAAATGTGATGTCCTTACAACTTAATGTGAACAAGTTAAGGAAAATGATAGATTCCTCTGACTTTATTTATTCTTAGTAGTGGGTGGGGAGGAACCAATGACTTTTCTGGATAAGTGTAGATGATGCTTTGAATGGCAGGTTTAGCTATTGGTCAAGTTGCCCATTTTAGAAAAATTGAGGTGTAGTTCACTTTTGATCTGCTAGGATATTTCTGAACATAAATTTATTGCTGCTTTGAAAGAGCCCTAACCCTAGAAATACCCTGAATGACAAGTTATAAGCAAGGAGACAGTATCCAGGATAACACAGAAGGAAGCAGTTGTGTCAAGCAGAAACATCAAGACCGCCAGAGGTGGTATTCAGCACGTTCTGACCAGTTCTGGAGAAATGGTAGTGGAACTTTTTAGTAGTTCGGAAAACTGGCAAATACCACCACTAACTGACCCTGCTCCAATCTATTCTCTGCCTCCTGAGCTCCAGCTGATTGGCTGGGTCTTCTTTTGTTGACCTGCACAGGAGAGCGGAGCTGGAAATCAGGTTAGTGGGGTGGGGAGGGAGTGGAGATTTTACAGTATCCTTCCCCTGCCATGCGCACCAAGCCACACCCATCAAGCTACACCATGCCCACCAAGCCACACTCAGAACCAGTAGTAAAAAAGTTTGAATCCAACCATTGAGGAGCGCTCCCTCCCACATCACCCTCTACCTCTCCATAGTGATTGTTACCTATGAATTGGGTTAATAGGTGCAGAGGAAAGTATTTAGTATGTAGTATTTATTTGTTTTGTCAATTGCTTACATGATATAAGTATCACAATAAACATAGTTTTGAATTCAAGAGATAGATACTTATAAGAAAAATAAAAAGAAACAATAGGACAGGGATGATAGATACGATTGGTGCGCTTATGCAAGCCCCTGTGATGACCCGTAGTCTCTCAAAATAATCCCAAACCCAAAACATATATTAAAGTCCGGTAAGGCCTTCAACTTAACTTCACTGTTTTATTTGGCACAGTTTATAGTCACAAAAATAACTAATGAGGCAAACAGAAAACCAAAACAAATTACATTGATGAGAGTTCCGAAGCAAGCCAAGATAACTAATCATAAACTCCAGAAAAATAATTGAGGAGAGTCCATGGGAAGAACGCCAGCACAGATAAATCTCTTTCAAGGTGAACACTAAAATTGACTCCTGCAAATTCTAACTGTGCAGTTACAAACTTATATACATAGCTCCCATCTGCAAGCCACTAGGAGGATCATGGTAATCTCCTCTTGAGTAGATCTCGCTTCTCCCTGATCCTCTCCTCCCTGCGTGACCTAGGATGGATAGGGGATGGACCTGGATCCTCTTCTGACTGCTCAGCCAGTCTCTGTCCTTCCTCGGCCTTCTCCACCACCTCTGGAGCCACACTCCCACTCCCTGTTGGCTGTTCCTCCTCTTCCTCAGAGTCAGTCTCCACCAGGGGCATGATACTATTCCCCCCGCAGAACCCCCTCCCCAGGACCAGGTGGATGAGGATGTTGAGGAAACGGAGTGTGAAAGTCCTGGATCAAACGAGGAGCATGAACATCAGTGGCATCGACCCGGGTGAAGTCCTCTGGTCCCTAACCTTTCGATGCCACCAAATACTGAAATCGGCCCCACAACTGGCATGAATCTCAGATGCTATCCACTTCGTACTCCTCCTCTCCCAGAGGGGCTACTGGTGCTGGCTATGATGGAGCCGGTCTATGCGGACTGTCGGCCAAGGCAGGGACTAACAGGGAATGATGAAAAACAGGATGGATACGCATGGTCCATGGCAGGGAGAGACGATAAACCACAGAATTGATTACTGCCTCGACGGAAAAGGTCCCAAGTAACTGTGATCAAGCTTTTTCAATGGTTGCGTCGTTGGTAAATATTGATAGAGAGCCAAACCCGATCGCCAACTGCTAAAGGTGGAACATCACAATGATGTCAGTCTGCAAACCGTTTAAAGTCTTCCTTGGCTCTCTCTAGTTGATCACGGACCATGTGGTGCACGGCTTTTAACTCCTGCAAAAACGTTTCCACTGCCAGAACTGGGGAATTAGACGGGGCTAAAGGGAAAAGTCGTGGATGAAACTCATAGTTAGCAAAGAAATGGGTGGATGCATGTTGAGCATTGTTATAAGTGAATTCTGCCACTGGCAGCACTTCCACCCAATTGTCTTGTTGGGTATTGCTGAAACAGTGGAGGTACTGCTCCAAAACAGCATTCACTCTCTCTGTCCCCCCATCAGTTTCAGGGTGATAAGCAGATGACAGACATGCCTGAACCTGGAGTTTCGCAAGTAGGGTCTGCCAGAAGCGTGCTATAAATTGTACCCCCCTGATCTGATACCATGCGGTCTGGTAACCCATGCAACCGGAAAACATGGGAGATAAACAATTGAGCCATTATCTTGGCTGATGGAAGACCCGCACACGTAATAAAGTGAGCCATTTTAGTCAACATATCCACCACCACCAAAATCATTGTGGCACCATTCGATGGTGGTAACTCAACGATGAAATCCAATGAAACTGCCCCCTACGGTTGTTCTGGCATGGGCAAGGGCTGCAAGAGACCAGGGGGTGCACCAGGAGCATACTTGGATCCCACAGGACGCCACATATCCCGACACATCATGTTTAAGTCTCAGCCACCAAAATGTCCTAGAGATGAGGTGGAGTGTTTTGAACACCCCAAGGTGTCCTGCTGCCGTACTATCATGACATTGACGTAGGATAAGGCCACGAAGAGGACCTCCAGGCACATAAATGCAATCATGGAACCACAACAGGTCCCCAATATACACCCAAAGAGTCTCTTGTCTCCCATTCTCATCCAATTCTCGACGTCGAGCTGTCACAAATGGGTCCTGCGACTGCGTTTACTGAATCCTCACCCAAAGGTCCACAGGTTCCTTGATGGCTGCAAACTGCTCCAATGGAATCACCATCCAGGGTAAGATTTTTTCCTCCCTTCGGGTATACTCGGGCTTCTGAGATAGGGCATCAGTGCGTTGATTCCCTCCACTCAGAACATAGGTCACCTGGAAATCAAATTGAGCAAAGAATAAGGACCATCTCACCCGACGCTGGTTCAATGTCCGAGCTGTACATAGGTGTTCCAAATTGTGATGATCTGTCCAAACCTCAATTTTGTGATGATCCCCCTCCAGGTGGTGCTGCCACATCTCAAAAGCAACCTTAACCACCAATAGCTCCTTGTCCCAAATCATATAGTTGCGCTCTGGAGCTGACAACTTCCGGGAATAATAAGCGCACAGGAACAAGGTGCCTGTGGGAACACAGGCCTGGAGGAGCACTGCACCAACAGCCACATCGGAAGCATCTGTTTCCAACACAAATGGCTGGCTGGGATCAGGGTATTTGAGGATAGGCTCGGAAGCAAAGGCAACTATCAACGCCTCAAAAGCTGCCTGCTCCTCAGCACCCCAATGGAACTTCTCCCCCTTCTTGAGCAGATTAGAAAGGGGAGCAGTCAAGGCAGCAAAGCAGGGAAAAAATGTGTGGTAGTAGTTTGTAAACCCCAACAGTTGTTGCACATCCTTAACCCACTGTGGAGGTTCCCATTCCTGCAACAATTGAACTTTTTCTGGGTCCATTTCCACCCCAGCAGGTGAAATACGATGTCCCAAGAAGTCAATCATGGTTTGTGCAAACTGACACTTCTCATGTTTAGCAAACAGGTGGTTATCACGCAAACATTGCAACACCAGCCGCACATGCTGCCAATTTTCCTGCAGGGAGTCTTGAGTAAATCAAAATGTCATCTAAATAAATGACCACGAATTGATCCAACAAATCATGGAAAACATCATGCATGAAATGCATGAATACGGCTGGGGCATTGGTTAATCCAAAAGGCATCACGGTATACTCAAAATGCCCATACCTCATCCAGAAAGCTGTTTTCCACTCATCCACTGCATCAATGCGAACCAGATTGCAGGCCCCACCCAAGTCCAACTTCGTAAAGATCAGGAAATATATCCAACCCACCGGCAATTTTGCATTGGGCAACAAGTTGATTGGACAGTCATATGCCCTATGCAGAGGCAACTGATCCACCTCCTTCTCCCCAAACACATCAGCAAAGTCCACCAATTCCACAGGTAGATCCAGGTCCACAAGCGTAGCCACACTCCCTGCACAGGAGCGCAAGCAATGGTTGGCACACTTCCTATCAAGGAACTGCAAGGCTCCAGATAACCAGACAATCTGCGGATCATGGGCCTGTAACCACTCCAAACCCAGCACCACTGGAAAATGAGGCACTGCAGCAACATAAAACATGGTTTCCTCCACATGCTGCCCAATATGCATGCAAAGGGGTTTGGTTGCAGTAACCACAGGTCCCGAACGACCATCAATCGTCTCCACCATTACTGGTGGGGATACCTGTTGCTGAGGAATGAACCACTGCTTGACAAAATGAGCATCCATGAAATTGGCTGTGGCCCCTGAGTCGACCAAAGCTGGGATCTCCACCGCTCCCACACCAGACACGAACACACTTGCTGGCAGCACAAGATGCTTTACCAATAGCGACTATAGTGGAGATGTCGAAAATGTCAAAGGTGGCGAGGGTGGCAAGGATGGTGAAGATGGCGGGCCTATGGACTTTACACCCTGACCTGCAGACCCCCATAAGCTAAGCAATGCTCATTTCCCGTCCTGCAGGTATTGCTGCTGTGGGTGTCTTAACTGGACACTTGGCCACAAAATGGCCTCGATTGCCACAATAGAGGCATAAACCATCACAACAACATCTATTCTTTTCTACTTGTCAGGCAAGGGCAGCCAGCCCCCAACTTCATGGGTTCCTCCAAAGGCATTTCCACCAAGAGCGCCATCTTGCTAAAAACAGATACGGTCTCTGTTTGTCGTCGCACCTGTCACTGCTGAAGTCTAGCATCGATACAAAACACAGATGAGCTCCTGAAGGGTGTGAGGGCATTCAGTGTGTGTAAACTCATCCAGGAGCTCGGCGTAATTGTCTAACACCTGGTTGGGCTGGGTCAGCAGAGGCGTTGCCCAACATGCTGCAGAGCCTGACAACAAACTAATCAAAAACCCCATGTTATCCCAGTCAGTGGGAAAGTCCTCAGGCCGAAGGCTCATGTAAAGCTGGCACTGCCCAAAAAGTGCTGGAAATTGGGCCAGAGAACCATCAAATTTATCTGGCACTGCCACTGGCATTTTCGGTGTGGCCAGGCAACTTGCATTTGTGCCACTTGTGCAGTCAAAAGAGCCACTTGCTGAGTTAACTGGGCAATCTCTGCTCTGAGCTGATCCATGGTCACCCCACAAAAAGCAAAAATAAGTTGAAGGGCTGGCAGAAATCAAAATGTGATGACCCGTAGTCTCTCAAAATAACCCAAAACCTAAAACATATATTAAAGTCTGGTAAGGCCTTCAACTCAACTTCACTGTTTTATTTGGCACAGTTTAAAGTCACAAAAGCAAATAATGAGACAAACAGAAAACCAAAACAAACCACATTGATGAGAATTCCAAAACAAGCTAAGATAATTAATCATAAATTCCAGGAAAATAATTGAGGAGAGTCCATGGGAAGAACACCAGCACAGATAAACCTCTTTCAATGTGAACACTAAAATTGACTCCTGCAAATTCTAACTGTGCAGTTACAAACTTATATACATAGCTCCCTCTTGCAAGCCACAAGGAGGATCATGGTAATCTCCTCTTGAATAGACCTCACTTTTCCTTGATCCTCTCCTCCCTGCATGACCTAGGACGGATAGGGGATGGGCCTGAATCCTCTTCTGACTGCTCAGCTGGCCGCTGGCCTTCCCCAGCCTCCTCCACCACCTCTGGAGCTACACTCCCGCTCCCTGTTGGCTGTTCCTCCTCTTCCTCAGAATCAGTCTCCATCAGGGGCATGACAGCTCTCTACAAGCCTCTTAGGAAGGGGATGAGGTCAATAGTAGACAGTCTAAGGTTAAAGATTTTGGGGTTTGGGGAAGAAACCACAGAGTCAGGTAGAGTGTTCCAAACATTGACCACTCTGTTGCTGAAGTTGTATTTTCTGCAATCAAGTTTGGTGTGGTTAACCTTGAGTTTGTATCTATTGTGTATTGTTATGATTGAAGCTGAAGTATTCATTTGCAGGTAGGACAGTGCAATGTATGTTTTATATACTAAATTTAGATCAGACTGGAGGCGGCGTAGTTCTAGGTTTTCTAGGTCTAGAGTTTCAAGTCTGGTGGCATAAGATATTCTGCAATGAGTAGAGGAGCAGAGAACTCTTCTTGTGAAATATTTCTGGACTTTTTCAATGGTGTTAATATCAGATACATAATATGATTCCAGACTGATGAGCTATATTCAAGTATGGGTCTAGCAAATGTTTAGTATGCTCAAGTTAGTAGTGTGATATTACCAGAGAAGAAACTACATAGGATTAGGTTAACAACTCTTAATGCCTTTTTGACTATGCAGTTACAGTGGGCTCTAGCACTTAGATCATTAGAGATGAGTACTCCGAGGTCCTTGACAAAGTTTGGATCCTCAACAAGATCAAAGGTCATGAAGGATCCAAGAGTAGCTTTTGGAGGAGGCAAACTAATACCCTTACATATGGTAAACCTGCAAATAGGGTATTATGTGGGCTCCTTTATAGCAAAACAGAAGAAAACTTACATGCTCACTGGTAGCAAAACAAATTTGGCGAAATTCAGCTTTCTTTCTGTTTAAGTTAACCAATAGTACAGTTCTAGACCAGTATTTTCTCAAGAAAGTGTTAACTTGTTTCTAAAATCAGGTCTATTGCATTTTCAAAAGAAAGCTAAGTTATGTTTAACATTTATAACAGGGGTGTCAAATTTGATTTCATTGAGGGCTGCAGCAGGGTTGTGTTTAACTTTAGGGGTGCAGTGTGAGTGTGGGTGGGGTGGGTGTGGCCAGCTTGATGTGGTGGGGGGTGCCTGTGATGGCCCGAGAGCTCTGTCAGAAAAAACAGGCTCCTCACCCCCTTTTTTTGGGTGCAATGGCCTCCTGCAACCCTCTGCCAGCAAAAACGGAGCTCATTTTCACTGGTAGAGACACTACTGGCTGGTCCTTTGCTGTTTGCAAGACAGCCCCGCAGTTTAAATGGACATGAAATCAAAATGAACTTCCAGGATAGATATAGTTACTCGGTTGTAAAATTCAAAATTGGAGTTCTACCCTAACTTTCCAACAAAAAAGTAGTCTTATGAAATTACATTAAAAAATAATCACATATTAACTGTAATGAAACAGTTTTGAAGAAAAAGCCCACAGTAAAAAATACAATTGCTAAAAGTGCAGTCTTGAAATACATTTAGCAACAACTTCCCTGATGGGGGGGGATATTTTTCTGCTAGCTGAATGACACATCTAAGATAAGTCAGCAGCATGTAGCAGGCGCTGCTAGTTAAATCCCATTATACAAGGTCTCTTTTCCTATATTCTAAAAGTGATATGGGGCTACTGTGGTAGTTGCAAAACTACTTACTCACTTGGGAGATTCTAAACAACTCTTAATGGGAAAATTTGGAAATCTCATGGTGGTAGCCCAACACTGCTGAAAAGAAAGCAGTTGTGAAGCTGAGGGCCTTAGTATGCTAAGCACGACTAAGAAGAACCTATTTTATTTCATGTATTTTTCAAATGAAACAACTGCTTAACAATGGACAGTTACCTGAGCACCAAATAATTTACTTGATAGCAGGTGTCCCTTATGTTACAAACTCCTTTAATAAGAAAATCTGGAGTGTGTGTGTGTGTGTGTGTGTATGTATATGTATATGTATATATGTGTGTGTGAGAAAGAGAGAGAGAATATAATACTAGTACAATAAGGAACCAGCTTCAGGCTGATCTGGGAATTTGAAATGACAGCAGGAGGAGGGAAAGTATCTTTTGTTCCCTAGAGCAGCAAATCTAAAGCATTCTGGGATGATCCTGCAATGCAGATCTAAATTTACAGTTCTGAATGGCTCAGTTTATTTTTTTTCCCTGAGGGAAAATACAAATGCATGAAATAAACAATTCCAACTCTACCACATAAAACATAAGTATCCCTACAAAGAAATTATGCTTTTTTTAAACCTATTGAGTGAAGAGTTCTCAATAGTGTTATGGAAAAGAAGTTTTTTCATGGCAAATTTAAGTTTTCTGCATAAAATCATTATGACATTAATGAAACAATAGGTAAAGATGATACTTTTCAAATTATAATTTATGTACTTCAATACCTATGAAAAGTTTTTAATTCAAAATGTTCCAACATATGCAAAACATCCCAGTTTGAACTCAAAAGAAATTTTGAAAAACGACTTTCATTTGCACTTCAAAGTGTTTCACATATAACTTAAAATTTTATTGCCTTAAATTAATTTCAGGTTTTGCAAGTAAATATTCACATCTGGATATCAGATTAGCCACATTTCTTAATGGCATTTTTTCCCCCTTACAGCTCTAACAGTTTTGAGGTGTTGGATCTGAAACAACTTGCATAAAGAGGTTGTTGTTGTTTTACAGAAGAATGGAGACGCTTGAATGCTTATTACGGCAGGGGGAATATGACATGTTTCAGTATTCCAGCATATTTGAAAGTGATTTTTTCCAAGTGAGTACTTTCTCTCTCATAGAGAGCTTGGGAAAAAAGAGGTGAAATGAGTCAAAGGTAACAGCTTATATAGTTAGGGAAATAATTTAATTTCTAACAAGAAAAGACTCTTAAAACATAATCCTGCTTGAAAGTTATACTTTATCTTTTATCCCAGATAAATATAAATTAGTTGCTTGTGATTACTACAAACCAATACAATTTGGAAACCATCAAACAAAATGTGATCCTCTGGTCTTTTAGTTCCATATAGGTCTTTCCAAATCACTTGTAAATATTTCCGTTTTTCGGTTCTAAGGAGCTCATTTTGAGAGTTAAAATCAAACAGAATGAGCGCATTATTTATCTGCTTAGAACAAAGTTATTGCAATCAGTGAAATGTATTAATAATGTAAGCATAATTAAGTCGGGTTTCAGTCCATAGTGAGATGAGTCTAGACTGAAATATATAACATATTTTCCACCACCATTGCCATCTTTTCATGGGATTGGATCAGACAAAATGAAGTGTACCTTGATTCTACTAAATCTGTGTTTGAAAATAAATAGTGGAATCAATTATGAAATGTATATTTAAAATAAACATGCACAAGCAGTTTCTGAGGCGTGGTCAGAAGGAAGCTGGGGGTCATTAAGTAGAAAGAGCTTAGTCCTGCTTAGTTCTGTTTGCTGTTGTTGTTAATCATCAATTTGATTCACAGTCTGGAACTGGTAAAACCTTAACAGTCCTAACCAAGGACCTAAGAACTGCTAAGTTAACATCTGAGTATACAGGCAGATCAATTAGGGTGATTATTATTATTGTTATTGATCATCGCACAGTCAGCCAGATGTTCAGACTAAATTTGGCATTTTTGTCTACCTATCAAATCCTTACCAAGGAGCTGGGACAGACAGATTTGGATGTTTAATGGTGTTACAGATATTGTCACAGTGTAGAAGCTATTATCAGTAAAGCCACCTTTTGCAATTGACTAGTGGTGAATTTGTCAATGCCAATAGTGTTCAAGTGGAATTGCAGTTCTTTTGGAATTGCACCCAAGGCACCTATTATTATTGATACTATCCTTGTTTGCCTTTGTCACACTCATTCTATTTATGTTTGCAGGTCTTTGCATTTTGTTATCTTCTCCAGTTCTTTCTTTTCTACAGCATTCTGCTGTCTCCAGGCACTGCCACATTTACTATCCAGACTTTTTTGTCTTTCTTATCGACAATTCTTAAATCTGGGGTGTTATGTGGCAGGTTCCTGTCTGTTCAAATTTTAAAGTCCCAGAGCAATTTAATTTCCTCATTTTCTATGACTATTTCTTTTTTATGGTCCCATCAGTTTTTGCTTGCAGGCAGATGATATTTCTTGCAGATCTTCCAATGCACCATGGTTGCTATTTTGTCATGCCACTGCTTGTAGTCAGTCTATGCAATCTTCTTGGAGCAGCTTAGCAGGTGGTCCACTGTTTCTTTAGCTTCTTTGCATAGGCGGCACAACCAGAATTAGTCCCTTGGTCTCTTTCTTCAACTTTCCTGCTCTTATCCATTGCCAGGTCTTGTCTGCTATCTGCTTTTCCTGCTGGTTTTTTTTCTTTCAAATACTACATCACTCTATTGGTGATGTAGTATTTCGTCTTCCCATGTCTCCCTTCTGTTCTTCATTTGGTCTGTCTTGTAGGTCAGTTTGGTCTCTCCACTAGTTAGTAAGCCTTTCTGGTATAGTAACTTCAGTGCATCTTCTTCATTGTCCTTCAGATATTCTTTCAAAGCCACTTTTTCTTCTTCAACCATCTGGTGTACTTGCAACACTCCACACCCACCTGTTTGCCTTGGTAGGTGAAGTCTGTCAATGAAGGGCATGATTCATAGTCATTATTTTTCTTTCTGACCATTGCTTTAGTTCTGCTTGAATCCAATCTACTATTCCAGCTGTGTATCTAATGACTAGAATTGCCCAAGTGTTGATTGCCTTGTTGTTATTTCCTCTATTGAGTTTGGAGTTTAACATCTTTTGCACTCTTTTGATGTATTCATCTCTAATCTTTTTCTTGAACTTCAGTGTGCTTGATGTTAGCTTGAAGGATACTCAGGTGTTTGTAGTAATCATCTTCATCCAGACTCTACTATTCTTTTGTGGGGCATCTTGATTCCTTCCTATTTTTCCTTGCTTGATAGTGAGTGTAGCACATTTGTCCAATCCAAACTCCATTGCAATATCTTGGCCACATATACAGTATGGAGCAGTGATTCAATTTTAGTTGATATTTTCAATACAGCTTCAGATCGTAAAGGAGGTGGAATAGTCTGGCAGATGTTTTTGATGTTTGATAGCCATGACTTGAGTTATTCAGTATTGTTGACAGAGGAAAACAGTGCAATGACAAATAGTAATGGTGATAGTGAATCTCCTCGAGATATTCCTCTTGGTATTAACCTCTCCCAGTTTCTCATCATTGACATGCAACTGTGTCTTCCACTGTGTCATCAGTCTTTGCACAAAATTTCTTTTTTTTAATTTTTACAAATTTTATTAATGAACAACAAACATTAAAAATATTAAAAACAATGAACATGGTGCTTACATAACAAAAAATACAAATTTACATATGTACATGAATTTGAATCATCTTTGTTACAATTACTCCTTTCTTTTTTAAACCAGTGGTAAAACTTCTCCCAAATTTTATAATAATCAGATTCAGTCTTATCTTTTAATTCTTGAGTTACTCTATCTATTTTAGCACACGACCAAATTTTTCTAATTATTTCCATCTCTTCTGGCATATCGTTTCCTTTCCATCTTTGGGTAAGAGCTAGTCTCACAGCAGTGGTGACATGAACTATTAGGTATATTATCTCCTTATTATATTTTCCAACATTGATTCCCCATAGAAAAATTTCAGGTCTAAACTCTATTTTAATTTTACACATCTCTTCTAACCAGTTTCTAATTTTCAGCCAATATATTTGGACTTTTTTCACATTTCCACCATACATGGTAGTATGTTCTGATTTCTTTGTTACATTTCCAGCATTTTAGGTACATTTTTCCTAATTTTGATGGTGGGATAAGCCATCGGTAAAACATTTTATGTAAATTTTCTTTATATGATGCCGCCAAAGTAATTTTCGTATTCCTGTCCCATAAAATTTGCCAATCTTCCAAATGTATACCATATCCAAAATCTTTCAACCAGGCCAACATCATTTCTTTCACCTTTTCCTCTTTCAATTTACATTCCAATAATACTTTGTAAATTTTTTAAATCAGTTTCTCATCCATCCCTAATAATATTTTATCTAATTCTTTTTTCCATCTACTAATAACCTATTCTTTCATATCTTTACTATACTTCAACTGTAATTATAAATAGGCCCACCATTCTATCTCAAATCCCAAATCCTTCAACTCCTGTCTTGTTTTTAACTTACCCTTCTTATCTAATATGTCCTCATATGTAATGACCTGTCCTCGTCGCAATAAATGTAGGTATATTAACGTTTCTAATGTAAATAGCCAAGTTGGTATTTCAACATAGAATTGGCATTTAGTTTTATTCCATGTGTTTAGTAAGGTCTGCCTAATTTTATGCCTTTGAAAATAGCCATTGCACAATACAATCCCATTGTAAAAAAAGATAGAGAACAATTTGGCTTTAATATGACTCCACAAGAATTAGATAAAATATGGCTAGGAGAGGAAAAGAAAACAATTAGTAAAACATACAAATATTTTTTGGACTACAAATTAAAAGAAGAAATAGTTAGAGAATCTATGATAATTTGGACTAAAAACATGGGTCATAGTATTAAATTAAGTAAGTGGAAACACATTTGGCAAACAAATTACAAATTAACCATGTCAGTCTCTTATAAAGAAAACTTAAATGGTTCATCACTGGCACCTACCTCCTGCGAGACTGGTAAGATGTTCCCCAACCTATCACCCAGTTGTTGGAGATGCACAAAGAACATATTTTCACATGTGGTGGACTTGCCCATGTGGTCAGATATTTTGGAGAAATATTAGAAATTGGATTTTAAATATAACAAAACAAAATTTAAAACTTGAACCCGAAACCTTTCTGCTAAGTATGATAGATTCAAACATGGAGAAAAAATATCAATATTTAATTTTGCATATCATAACTGCGGCCAGAATAACCTATGCACAAAACTGGAAACTGTCTTCCATTACTTCAGAGGATATAGTAATTTAAAAAATACATGAATCCGCTGAGATGGATAGCCTAACCAAACTGTTAAAAAATAAACAAGATAGTGACTATTATGAAATATGGAACATTTAGTAAGTGGTTAAAGAAAAGGTAATATTTGATATTTGGATAAGTTATGGAAAAGACAGAAGACGTGCATTTAATCACAAACTATATAGAGAAATTAAAACATTAAAAGAACAAAGGAGTTATTGTAACAAGGCAGATCACGTCAATAATAAAGGAAATTTTTTTTAATCATTGCTCAATATATGCTGTAAAATGTATATATGTATATGTATGTGTATGTGTATATGTGTGTATATGTATGTATGTATGTATATGTGTGTGTGTGTGTATATATCTATATCTATATCTATATCTATCTATCTATCTATCTATCTATCTATCTATCTATCTATCTATCTATCTATCTATATATATATATATATATATATACACATGCACTCTCACACCACCACCCAGCACAGATCAATTCCGTAGCTGAGACACTCATCTCCAGAACAAAATGCTTAGCCAATGAACAACACCAAAAAACCGAACTACACACTTTCACCAACGTACTAACAGCCAATGGATTCCAAAGAAAGAAGATTACCCACCTAATCCAAAAAGAAACCCCAACCAAACTCCAAGACAGAGAACAAGAGAACGGCAAAGCCCTCCTCCCATATATAAAAGGCACTACAGACAAAATCAGCAAGATCCTCCAAAAACACAACATTAAAACAGCATTCTGCACAAACAGAAAAATATCCACCATCCTAAGAAACCCCAAGGACAAAATCGAATTAGAAAACCAAGGAGTATACGAAATCCCTTGCACTGCCTGCCCCACCACATACATTGGACAAACTAACAGAAGAATAAGTGCACGCATTGAAGAACATAAGAACTTAATCAAAAAAGAAGAAACGACCTCTTCCCTGGACACCAGACCCACACCCATGAGAGCCACACAAGATGCCACCACCACACTTCCATGCAGAAAGCAGACTCACACCCACACAGAAGATGAGACACGACCACGGACCAGAAGCCGCACTGCAGCTGCATCACTACCCATGTCAAACCCCTCCGAGCCATACATAAAGCAAACTGACACCCACCATGAAGATGCAGCATGACCACGAACTCGAAGCCAAACAGCAGGATCACAGCTCACCAGCTCAAATCCCCCAGCAACTAAGACTAACCTGAGCACAACCAAGCCCTCACCTGAACAGAACTCGCCTCCAGCCAATCAGAACATGACCAACCCCCCCAACCAATCGGAACACAGCCAAACCCCCTACCAATGAGAACACACCCCCACCCAATCAGAACACAGCCAAGCCCCTACCCAATCAATTGGCAGATGAGATTCTGCTGAAACGTTGCTACAACTTTAAAAGCACAACTACAATGACGTGGGAAAATACCCAAACAAAGCTGAATGCCATACATGTAAGTACCCACGAAAACTTAAGAATATATATATGCAGGTCTTGGCGTGTTTGGGTCTTTTCCCATGTAATATTGACAGTATCTTGGTGATGTTTGACGAGGTCCCACTCACCATCTTCAGGCTGGTGCTTTCGGCTCATGCTTGTGTGAGCAAAGCGTGATCTGAGCTGCCATCTCTCTCAGATCACACTTTGCTCACAGAAGCACAAAGCTAGCCTGAAGATGGTGAGTGGGACCTTGTCGAAACATCACCAAGATACTCTCAATCTTACACGGGAAAAGATCTGAACACGCCAAGTTCTGCATACCTGTACCCATGAAAATCTATGAAAACGTATACATACATACATACATACATACATACATACATACATACACACATACATTGATTTGTCTGTTTTTAATGTATGTCAAATAAATGTTTTTTCTAGAATAAAATTAATTTAAAATTTTTTTAAAAAGAAAATAGCCATGAATTTGGTGTTTGTCCTGCCACAAAAAGGCTTGCCACCCTGCCTGTGGATTATATCCTTCTAATGTTAATATTCTTTTATTTTTAATACTTATCCAATCTTTAACCCAGGTCAGAATGGCCACTCTGTAATATATTTCCCAGTCTGGTAGACCGAATCCTCCTCTTTCAGTAGTGTCCTGCAACAATTTCAGTCTAATTCTGGGCTTCTTTTCCTGCCATATAAATTTTGATATTAGCTTTTCCAATTGATCAAAAAAGTTTTTCTCTAATTTTATCTCAAATTTATTTGTTGCATGGTCATTTATCAAAATCCTAGCTTGTTCTTTATTATATATTGCTGATACTACATTTAGGAATTTTGCCCAAAATCCATATACTTAATTTGTTGTGGAATAAAACTCCATTTTACATTGTCAAAGGCCTTTTTAGCATCCAGGAATAATAATGCTACCTGTTCTCCATTAGACTTTTCATAATACTGTATGATATCTAAAATCGTCCTAATATTGCTAAGATGTCTATGTGGAAGGAAGCCATTTTGGTCTGTGTATATAAATTTATTTAGTATTTTCTTGAATCTTTCGGCTATTATAGTTATGAAAATTTTATAGTTCACATTTAATAGAGATATTGGCCTGTAATATTCTATCTTTGATCATTTTTTTCTTTTGGAATAATTGTAATCTTTGCTTCCTTCCATGATTCCGGAATCTTTGCCTTATCCAGGACTTCATTAAATAATTTAAGTAATGTGTTGCCTAATATTTCTTGTTGAGTTCTGTATAATTCAGCAGGAACTGCATCTGGGCCAGCCACCTTGTTATTTTTTTGTTTATTTATTGCCCAGGTCACTTCTTCAAGATTTATACTTCTATTCATTAGGCTTTTTTCTTCTTCCGATATTCTTAGAAGATTCGCTTTCTTAAAACATTTTATCACTTTTTCTTCTGTTATGCGTTCTTCTTCTTTATATAAGTCATAAAATTTCTAGGCTATATTCCTTTTCATTTCTTCTTGATAACACATTTCCCCCTGTTCGTTTTGTAGCTTAGTGATCCATCTTTTCTCCCCTTGTTTTTTCAATTTCCAGGCTAGCCATCTTCCTGGTTTATTGGCGTTCTCAAATACATTTTGTTTTATTCTTTTCAGTTTTGGGGCTAAATCTTCTTTTTTCAGCAAATTTATTTCATGTTTTATTAAGTCCATTCTTATTTTTATCTCTTTCAATTTTGGTTCTTCTTGTAGTTTCATCTCCAAGTTTCTATATTCCATGTCTAATGCTTTTTGTTGTACCTTCTTTTTCTTGTTTTTATTTGCCATATAATTTATCACCACTCCTCTCATAACTGCTTTAGCTGTGTCCCAGGTGTTTTGTAGGTATGTGTCTCCTTCTTTATTTTCCTCAAAGAAGAGTTTCATTTCCTTTTCCAATTTAATTTTAAATTCTTCCTCCTTTAGGATCGTTCTTTGTAAAGTCCATCTTGGGATCTTGGGTCAGCCTTTCCAGCTAAACCTGATAACTATGATTTGCCCACAAGCTCAGTTCAATTTCTATTTCAATTATTTCTGAAATAAGGCTTCTTAGGCATCCATACCGTATCCAGTCTCGGCCAGGACTGATGTCTGTTTGAGTAAAACGTGAATTGTTTCTTATTTGGATGATGTTCTCTCCATGCGTCATAAATCTTAACCTCTTTTGCCAAATTATGAAAAAAAAATGGTAATACCTTTCTTTTTGTTTTTTTTTTGTAATTTCACCTTTATAGTCTTTTGCTTTGTCTATAATTGCATTAAAATCACCTAAGATGCAAATCTCTTCATAATGCATTTCTTTAATATTATTATATAATTTTTGAAAGAAGTGTTTTTATGGGCATTTGGAGCATAAATCTCTATCAAAAGAATCTTTTTATTTTCTAATTCTATTTCTATCATCAATATCCTACCATCTTTATCTTTAAAGTTTCTTTAACCAAAATCCAGTCCTTTATGTATAACACCACCCCTCTTTTCCTTTGCTTATCTAAT
This sequence comes from Pseudonaja textilis, assembly GCF_049901715.1. Lineage (NCBI taxonomy): Eukaryota > Metazoa > Chordata > Lepidosauria > Squamata > Elapidae > Pseudonaja > Pseudonaja textilis. The sequence goes on from NC_142008.1 coordinate 94,904,283, forward strand.
GACATAAAAGCACTTCCTAGTTTTCTATTATCTAGCAAGTATTTTTGTTTTTCTTTTATATGCACTTTTGTATTGCTATTATATCTGCATTCAATTTTTGTAAATGATGAAATATTTTCTTCCTTTTCGCGGGGGAATTTAGGCCATTAATGTTCATCGAAATTACCTCACATTTCTCTCTTTTTTTTTTTCAATTTCTTTGTCTCGTATTTTTTGTTGCTCTCATTTCCCTGGATTCTGAATATTGTCTTTCATATGTTTCTGCCTTTCTTCTTCCATATCTCCTCTCCTTGTTGTCTGGTGAATTTTCTTCCTTATTTTCTACCTCTGCTCCTCTTTCCTCAGCCAAGTCTTTCCTTCCTTCCTCTTCTTCCACTGCTGTCTCTCCTTCATTAGCAAATTGTTGATCATAGAAATCTTCCGCTTTGTAAATTGTGTCTAGTCAATGTCTCTTCTCCTGCATCAATTCCCTCCGGCATCAACCATCTAAAACTGATGTTATATTTTATTAGCTTTGTTGTCAGAAAGTGGTAAGGTCTCCTCAAGTCCCTAACTCTTCTCAGCACCTGTTTAAGAACAGTTATTTGTTTTCCATTATGTTCTACTGAATCATCTCTCGTTCTGTGTAATATTTCACTGTACATCGACTTCTTAATCAGTTGAACATGAACTTGTCTAGGAAGATTGTGGCTTCTTGCATAGTTCATTTGCACTCTACACGTCTTGTCTATTTCCATAGCAATTTCTTCTTTTTCCATTTTCAAAATTTTTGCAATTATCTCACCCATTACATCTGGCAAATCTTCTTCTTTTTCCTCCTTAATATTTTGCAATCTCAGATAGAGAGTTGCTTTTTCTGCTTCCAGTAGAATTACCTTAGATTCCAGCTCTTTATTTCCTTGTATCAGCTTATCCATCAGGTCTTCCACTTTTTTCTCCTATTTATCCATTCTAGATTCTATTTCTACTATTTTTTTTCTTGGTTTTTCCTCATCTCTTGTTGGTAGCACTCAAACTTTTCATCTATAATTTGGATTTTTTTTTTTAAATTCAGATTTTACTGATCCTATCTCTGTTTTCAGGTCTTCATGGTTTTTAGATAGCATTTCCTGCATATTCAGCATTAGTCCTTGTAGGTATTTTATCAGGTTTGATCTCTCCCTTGGTAATATTTAATCTATAGCTCTCTGTGTGGAGGGACTGGCCATTAAGGTTGTTGTCAATGTTTTTTTCCAGCTCCCAGTTTAGGTATATTTGTATTACGTGTCATACTAAATATCTTTGCTATAATATTCTTTTTCCACCACCTCTTTCAGTTTTTTTCTTCCCTTTCAAATCCATCCAGTTCCCTCCAGTTTTTAATTTTTAACTCTAACACTAAAATGTCACTCTGCAATATTTACTTAATAATTTTTCCCCTTATATCAGTTCTATAACTTTATCACTTGTCCAAATATTTATATTAATATTAAAGCCAATCTAAAAATAAATCCAATCTGATATCCAATAATCAGTAGTATGTTAAAATATATCAACAATAATACCAATCAATATATGATAATTAATTTTAACAGATATATTGCTTAGAATAATCCCACTTAGTCAGGGGAGGGATCCGACCAGTGTAACTACCGGTTCTGTGATTTTACATTTTGTGTGTGCATGATGATGATGATAATGATGATGATAATGATGATGATGATGATGATGACAATGACAATGAGGGTACATTGGAAGATCTGCAAGAAATATCATTTGCCTCCCCAAGCAGGAACTGGTGGAAAGATAAAATAGAGAAAGTCTTAATGGATAACAGATAACAGATAATCAGAGTTGGAAGGGACTTTGTAGGTCATCTAGTCCAATCCCCCACCCAAGCGGGAGACCCTACACCATTTATGACAAATGGCAGTCCAATCTCTTCTTGAAAGTCTCAACTGATGGTGCTCCCACAACTTCCAAGGGGAAGCTGTTCCATTGGTTGACTGTTCTCACTGTCAGAAAGTTTCTCATTTCCAGGTTAAATCTCTCCTTGTTCAGTTTCCATCCATTATTCCTTGTCTGGCCTACAGGTGCTTTAGAAAGTAGCTTGACCCCTTCCTCCCTGTGGCAGCCCCTCAAATATTGGAAGACCACTATCATGTCTCCCCTGGTCCTTCTCTTTACTAGATTAGCCAAGCCCAGTTGCTGCAACCATTCGTTGTATGTTTTAGCCTCCAGTCCCTTAATCATCCTGGTTGCTCTTCTCTGTACCTTTTCTAGAGTCGCAACATCTTTTTTATAATGTGGTAAACAAAACTGGATGCAGTACTCTAGGTGTGGTCTTACTCAGGCTTTATAGAATGGTATTAGTACTTCCCTTGATCTTGACTGTATCCCTCTGTTAATACAATTTAGGATTGCATTAGCTTTTTGGGCTGCTTCTGCACACTGCTGGCTCATATTTAGCTGGTTGTCCACTAAGACTCCAAGATCCCTCTCACAGTTACTGCTATTGAGCCTGGTTTCACCCAGTCTATATGTGTACTTTTGGTTTTTCTTGCCTAAGTGTAGGACTTTACTTTTCTCTACACTGAATTTCATTTTGCTAGATATGGCCCAGTGTTCTAGTCTGTCAAGATCCATCTGGATCCTGAGCCTATCTTCTTGGGTGTTAGCTATTCCTGCCAGCTCAGTATCATCTGCAAATTTGGTGAGTTTCCCTTCTATTCCCTCATCTAAGTCGTTAATGAAAATATTGAAGAGTACTGGGCCTAAGACGGAACCTTGTGGCACCCCACTGCTTACTTCCCTCCATGTAGACTTGGACCCATTAAGGACTACTTGTTGAGTATGGTTTGCTAGCCGGTTGCGAATCCATCTAGTGGTGGTGCTATCTATTCCACTTTTTTCTAGCTTACTAAGAAGTAGGTTGTGGTCTACTTTATTGAATGCCTTGCTGAAATCTAAATATATTATGTCCACAGTATTTTGCTGGTCTACTACTTTAGTCACTTTGCTGAAGAATGAAATAAGATTGGTTTGGCATGATCTGTTTTTAACAAACCCTTGCTGACTGCTAGTTATTACTTTACTTATTTCTAGATGTTGGCAGATCTGTTTTTTTATTATCTTTTCCAATATCTTCCTGGGTATTGATGTTAGGCTGATTGGTCTATAGTTTCCTGGGTCTGTTTTTTTCCTCCTTTTTTGAAGATGGGAACCACATCAGCTCTTTTCCAGTCCTCTGGTAGTTCCCAGTGCTCCAGAATTTTTGAAAGATATGGTGCAGTGGTTCTGAGATGACCTCTGCCAGCACCTTTAAAACTCTGGAATTTAATCCGTCAGGCCTCAGCTATTTGTTTTCATCAAGATCAGACAGGTGTTCTCTTACTATTTTTTTGCTTATTTTAACTTTTATTTCTGGTCTGTCTTTTACAGTTATGTTTTTGGTGGGTTGAACTTTGGTTTCTTTTTGCGTAAAGACAGATGCAAAAAATGAGTTAAGCAGTTCAGTTTTCTCTCTGTTGCCTGTTACTTCCTTGCCATCTTCTCTCTTTAGTGGACCAACTGTTTCCTTGATTTTTTTTCTTGTTATTTATATGTCGGAAGAAACTTTTTTTTTATTATCTTTGACTTTTGTTGCAAGTCTTTGTTCGTTCTGAGCCTTTGCTATCCTGACTTCGTCTTTGCAGATTCTGGCTATCTGCTGATATTCTGCCTTAGTTGTTTGTCCTTCTTTCCATTTTTTGTACTTGTCCTTTTATTCTTTCAATTTGCCAGAGAGATCTTTGTGCAGCCATGCTGGTTTCTTCTTGGATTTCTTGTTTTTCTTTCTCAGTGGTATTGTGCTGGTCTGGGCTTCTATGATCATACTTTTTAGAGTTTCCCAAGATTCTTGAGTTGTTTTCCCCTTCAGGATTTTTATCCATGGAATCTTTCCCAAGTTCTCTGAATTTATTGAAATCAGCTCTTTTAAAATCCAGGACTCTGGTGTCATTATGTTCTGTTGCTTGTGTTTGTGTTATGTTGAATTCTAGTATGATATGGTCACTTTCACCCAAGGTTCCTGCAGTTTCAACTCCCTCTATCACTTCTTCTCTGTTTGTAAGAATGAAGTCCAGTATGGCTATTCCTCTAGTTTCACCCTCTACCTTTTGGATAACAAAGTTGTCAGCTAGGTTGGTTAGGACCTTATTTGATTTCTCACTTGGTGCAGAATTAGTTTTCCAATTGATATCAGGATAATTGAAGTCTCCCATTACTATTGTTGTGTGTTTCCTGCATATGTTTGTTAGTTGGCTGGCAAAAAGGACATTATATTTTCTGCTTGATTGGGTGGCCTATAATATACACCTATGGCCCATGTCATTCTTTTTTTCTTTTATATTGACCCATATGCCTTCTAGGAGGTTTTCATCTTTGGTTTCATGCATTTCTGTAGCAATATAGTGATCCTTTATATACAGTGCAACTTCACCTCCTCTTTTACGGGGTCTGTTGTTTTGGAATAGTTTGTATCCTTCTACCAGTATGTTCCAGTCATGGGTTTCATCCCACCAAGTTTCTGTTATTCCAACTATATCATATTTACCTTCATGTATTCGTAGTTCGAGTTCACCCTGTTTGTTCCAGAGACTTTGTGCATTTGTATATAGGCACTTGAGATCTTTATGTCTGACAGTGTGTTTCCTATCTACATAACCTGTGTTGTGCCCACCTGTCCCTACTTTTTTGCCACCTGTTTGATTAGTGCACATGGTATTGCGCTCACTATTAAATGCTTGGTTTTGGTTGGCATCAAGGTTGATAATCTTACCTGCACAAGCATCTATTTTGCCTGCACTGGTATCCTTATTAGTTTTAGGTTGCTGGGGACAGAGATGTTCTGAATCCATTAATTCTCTGTCCCCGCTGTTCAGTTTAAATGTTTATCCAGGAAATCTGCGAATTTAACGCCAGGTAACTCAGTCCCTTTCTTTGATGGATGCAAACCATCTCTTTTGTACAGTTTGTCATTGGACCAGCTGCAGACATCATGACTAATAAAACCAAAGCCTTCCATTTTACACCACTCCTTTAGCCACACATTAAACTCTGCTACATGCTGCCCTTCCCCTTTTTGCTCCTTATATACTGGTAGAACCTCTGAAAAGATAACGCTACAGTCCATATTGTTAAGTTCAACCCCAAGCTCTGGAAGTCTTTCTGAACAGAAAGTATATCCTTCTGGGACAGGTCATTTGTACCAAGATGTATAATAGCATCAACATCACAGCCCTTGCTGGCATTCTTGACTATCTTAAGAATACGCTTCTTGTCCCTGCTGGCAGTAGCACCTCGTAGACACCTGACCTCTTTCAAAACCTTAGTATCCTTTTCTAAATTTACATCCCTTACAATTGAGTTCCCAACCAGAAGGTGGCTTCTCTTTTTGGATACCATATTCTTCTTGTGTGACTGATGCGTAATACCTGATTCACACTTTCTCCTTTCCAAAATAAGTAGTTCTTCTAGGACCATGATCACTAGCTTATTAGAAAATGAGGAAGTTAAATTACTCCAGGACTTTAGAATTCAAACAGACAGATTTAACAATCGTCAATAAGAAATACAAACAAGTCCGGATAGTGAATGTGGCGTGCCTTGAGACAGCAGAAAAGAAAAGAAAGAATTTGAGAAGATAACAAAATACAAAAACCTACAAATAGAAATAGAATGACTGTGCCAAAGGCAAACAAGGGTAGCATCAACAGTAATAGGTGTTTTGGGTGCAATTCCAACTGGGACAATATCTGTAATAAACATCCAGATTGATAAGGATTTGATAGGTAGATAAAAATACCAAATCCAATCTGAATATCTGGCTAACTCTGTGATGATAACAATAATAATACCAACAATAATTTGAATGTAGCAAAAATTACTTGGAACCAAATTGACTAAGTTCTTGAAAATGAACAGGTCAAGATCCTGTGGGACTTTCAGATCCAAGCAGATAGACATTTGGCCCCAAACATGCCTGACATCACTATTGTGGAAAAGAAAAAAGTTTGGTTCATTGATATTTCAATACCAGGTAATGCACGAACTGAAGAGAAACACCTAGAAAAAATAACAAAATACCACAGTCTACAAATCAAAGCTGAGCAATTGTGGAGGAAGAAATCAATGGTTGTACTAATAGTAATAAGAGGCCTTGGAACAATACCCAAAGGGTTGCCTAGATATATGGAAATTTTGAATTTATCAGACCTGAATATTCTGACTTTGCAAAAAACTATCTTACTCGGAACTGCCTATATATTCATACATTACTTTAACAGCTCTTAGATGCTTGGTTAGGATTTGAACTGATAAGTTTTACCAGTCCCAGACTGTGAATTGAATTAAAGATTAAATCAACAACAACAACAATAATAATTTTTTTAAAAAAATTCTTCAGTCCTTGGTTAGCATTTGAACTATTAAGTTATTACCAGTTCTAGATTGTGAATAGAAATGAAAATTAAATCTTAATAATAATAGTATCAAACAGTTTCCCTCAATTAAGATATATTTCTCTATCTATTGGCTGAGAGATTGAGTAATATCTGGACAGAAATAAAGCTATTTAAAAAGCAGTAAAGGGAAGAGATAATAAGTTTTCAAAAATCACGATCATGTTAAAGTAAAATATAAATGTACCTATAATCACTGTTTAAAATAATGGAAGTATTGTTCTTTTTTCTTTTCTTTTCTATTTCATTTCTTGTTCACTTTTCATTACTTTTCCTATTTGTCTTATCTTTAATTTAAACCTTTGTACTGTTCTTATTCTGTGTAAAAACCTGCTTTAATAAAAATTTATATATCTACATACCAGTATCATTAAAATTGGCATTGTTTGATAATCAGTCCTCTCCCCACTGTGTATACTTTACAAGCCATCATATTTTTTTTTAACTTCTATTATCTGGTTGTCAACCCACCTTAATCTGTTTTTACAATCTCCTTTGTGCTGTCACACATGTATCAAAACAAGTTTGCTTTCATTTTCACATCTTAATCTTTTTCTAGTAGCATGGATCATTTGATAATAGTTGGTGGGTTGCAAAGAGATTCTATTAACTACCTAGAGTCTATCTGGATTGAGGAGGTAGATAAGTTACATAAATAAATATAAATCTTTAAGGGTTAATTATTTTATATGTAATGACTATAATGACTTATTTTAATATATCTATAATATATTTAAATATAATGTAATATTAATATCAAAAATCTTTATCATGTGACTTAGATCAATAAGAAAGGTAATCCAAGTGACATCCATAATAGGAAGAAAATAATTAAACTTGGAGTTACTTCTACCATTCCCACGCTATGGATCCCTAATACTCTGCTTATGGCAAGCCATATTATCTCATCTGAAGAAGATATTTCACAATCCACATCCATATTCTCAGGGAATTTGGAACTAAAAAGGTGAGTCACAGTCATTTCCAGATTAAAATGTTCATTCTAAGATAGTAACTTCTGAACTGTCCATCAAAATCTTATCATATGGCCCGCTGAGCTCCTCCTTGCTCCTAATGTTCTTCCACAAACTCATAACTAGATTGCTCAATAAGGAGGACTTCTTTCTTTTTTCACAAAAACAACAACAAAAGTGATTTTGCTTTAGTCATGAACCAGTACAAAATACCCACTTTTAATATACAATATGACTGGAATGAGTACTTAATCCAAATCAATAATCCCTTAATCTATATTCAGTTTTGGGTTAGATATCTACCATTGGATTGGTATAATATTGTTATACAATTATGATGTGTTAACACAATACACATTTAGATTTGATGGAATGATAATAGAGCAATTTCTCTTTTTAGAAATTCAAGACAATTTGCTTTATGAATTGTAAATCTTCTTAAAGGTTAAAAGCATGATTTGTTTCATTCCTTAATTGCTCCAGCTGAAGAAAATTAACTCTTTATTATTCTGTAATTTACAGTATTTTTGCCTTTATGACCAAATAATAGGAGAGAGTAGAATTAATTCTGAACTCTAATCCAAACTCCTTTCAGCAACTGCAGACTTTTGGAACAAGGGAGCTCCAAAGCAAAAAAATTATTAGGAAGCCAAATGTAATTTTCATAAAACAGTTGCCTAAAATTTTGCACATACCTTTTTCAAAACACCGTATACCCTGTTAAAACTATATATTGAATGGAGTAAGAAAATAAGTAGGATCTGCAGCTTAGGCACAAGAGGTGGAATCATTTTTAAGTTCTACAGCAAGATAACTTTTGGAAACTATGTATCCCTAATTTACTGGATTATAAGAAGAAGGAGGATGTAGAGAAACAATGAGAGTTGCAAGATTGATGTTAACTTCTATAACGAATGCTATATAAAATCAGCTAATTAACCAGGAGGCTAAAACACATTTATTGAGACTGAAAATGATAATGGAATCTTGAAAGTATAATTGTTTTGTATCCATGGAGTACATGTGCTTTGTGAGCTTGATGCTTTTTTGCAGTCCTTTCATTACCATACTAGGTAATATCATCAGTGTTTAACTCAGAATACTGAAATATATCTCTTATATTGGTGTTCCGTATCTCCTTGTCCTTCTTATGTTTCAGTGAATTAGATAGGCACCAGCCTGAACTACTACTAAATATTATCTTGTTGAGAATTTTAAAATGTTTCAGCAAATTTTGTCTAAGCAACAGATTATCTCTCTCTCCATCAAGGTCATCTAGTTTACACCCTAAAATATTGAAGCTTAAAAGGAGCAGCACAAGATACCGATCCATATCAAGACCCATCTGTTAAAACCAGGGTCTTCAAACTCGACAGATTTAAGACTTGTGGACTTCAATTCCCAGAATTCCTGAGCTAACATAACTGGAGGAGGAATTCTGGGAGTTGAAGTCCACAAGTCTTAAATCTGTCGAGTTTGAAGACCCCTGTATTAAAATATAAAGATGAATCAGTTGACTATAATTAATAAGGAAACATGAAGTGCTTTCTTACATGTGAACCTTTCAGATACTATCTTGAGGCACGTTGCATCTAAAAGCCTTCAGTGTTTCAAAACCATTTTGTATCACATAGGTTATTCCCTTTGTCCTTGGTCAAGCTCACAATCCACAACTTGAAAAAGAAGCAGCTGCGACTTAAACTAGTGACTGGCCGCACTTACTACCTTCAGATGTATCCTCCACCACATCAGCAAAAAGACCTTTTCGATGGCTGGATCAAGCTTGTGCAAACACTACGGCCATCTTCAAAAATAAATTTCAGTCAGCAGAAGCTGGAAAATAGACAATTGAAGAAGCATGGCGCACCTCTAACTCCATCTCTGAAACCTGAAGTGAGATCCCCTCTGGTACTATTTGAATTGGTTAATTACTCCAGGAATGTATCTGATTTTGAGCAAAGATCTCAAGGCCAGCCAAATTTGTGGTGCCAAATCCACATAAGTCAACTGCTCTTTATCTTTTTCTCTCCCTTAATATGCAGTGTTACTTCCCATACTGCAAGACAATCTCTGCTTGCAAAACAATTAAGTAGCAGAATAAATATACTCTAAAGACCAGTTGCAAAAGAATGATAGTGGAAGAAGGCTATCTCCTTTTTGTCGTGCTTATGAATTTTCTGAATGCATCATATCACTGTTTTCCACAAAATTCTGGACTACATAAATCTTTGACTTGTTCTAGCAGGATGCTTCCTATGCTCTTAAGTGACAGTAGTATTGAAGGTGAGGGATATACTGCTCTAATATATTGCTAGGAACAAAAGGATGGGCTGAGCTAAGATCTCTGTCTAAGGCAAAAAACAATACAGGTAATCCTAGTTAGTGATTGCCTCGTTTAGCAGTCATTCACAGTTACAACAGTGATGAAAAAGTAACTTTATGACTAATCCTCATATTTATGACCTTTCCAGATCTATAAAGGAAAGCAAAGGAAAGTTGAAGACCATAAGCACAGTTGTGGTTTCTCTCACTGACCCCTTCATAACTGAGTTGTTGGTTCTGATTGTGGATCACTATCTGTAACCTTCTTGTGGCAATAAATTGTTTTTGTTTCTTTCAGGAATCACATATTCTTTAACCAGTAATAATATAGTGTCATCTGAGTCAAATTTTATGGTCTTAATTTAAAGGGATGCAGTATTGTAGCATTTACTTTTCTCCCTAAACCCACACAACTTAGAAATAAACAACTCAAAATGGGGAGTAAAAATGTTAGAAGATTAAATGGATGCCTTCAATTCCTGCAAGGCTCAAGACATTAACTGCACACTTTAACCTTCCTCAACTCCCCAAACCAACAGAAAGAGTGTTGACCCTCCTTGAAAAATACTGTGAGATTTTTGGGAGCTGCAAAGACAAAGTGGCACAATACTATCTTATTCAATACCTGAGGTAGAGGCAAAGGACATTTTAAATCCATTCTCTCTGTGTTTATATAATCAGGAGTTGGCAGCTGAAATCAGAAACTGCAATTCATCCTGCAAAAGAGTGAATAAATCCTTTGCCTTAATCTCAGGTTAAAGTCATAGGCTATGCTGAGATGTTACTCGAATTTAGATGGAACATAGAATAATCAAGTTGGAAGAGATCTTGGAGGACTTCTAGCCCAACTCCATGCTCAAGCAGGAGATCCTATATCATTTCAGACAAATGGTTGTCCAGTCTCTTTTTGAAAGCCTTCTCTAATGGAGTACCCACAACTTCTGAGGGGAAGCTATTTCATTGGTTAATTACTCTCACTGTTAGGAAATTTCTCCTTATTTATAGATTGCTTCTCACCTTGCTTAGTTTTCAACCCTTGTTTCTTGTCTTACCTTTTGGTGCTGTGGAAAATAGTCTGGCCCCTTTGTCTTTGTAGGAATCCCTCAGATATTGGAACTCTGCTATCATGTCCCCCCAGTCCTTCTTTTTATTAAACTAAACATACCCAATTCCAGAAACCCTTCTTTATATGTTTTAGCCTCCAGCTCCCTAATCATTTTTGTTGCTCTTCACTACACTCTTTTCAGAGTCTCAACATTTTTTCTGTATTGTGACCAAAACTGAATGCAGTTTTCCAAGTGTGTCCTTACTAAGGCTTTGTAAAGCAATATCAGAACTTCATGTGATTTTGATTCTATCCGTCTACTAAGGCAGCCTAAGAATGCACTGGCTTTTTTGGCGGTGGCTGCACACTGTTGGCTCATATTTAAGTGACTGTCCACTAGAACTCCAAGATCCCTCTCACAGTGGGATTAAGCTAGTCTATACCTATACGGTTGGTTTTTCTTACTTAGGTGTAGAACCTTAATTTTATTTATATTGAATTTTATTTTGTTAGATAGGGCCCAGTGCTCAAGTCTGTCAAGGTCTTTTTGGATTTTGAACATGTGTTCTGGGGTATTGTCTATTCCTGCCATCTTAGTGTCATCTGCAAATTTGATGATTTTTCCTTCAATTCTCTCATCTAAATCATTTATGAAGATATTGAAGGAGTACTGGATCTAAAATGAACCTTGGGGTAATCCACTGCTTAGTTCCATCCATGTGGATGTGGTTCCATTGAAGACTACACATTGAGTATGTTACATTCATTTCACACTTTAACCTTAGTTTAGTTTAGTTTATACATTATTTGCACAGTTTAACCTTCCTCAACTCTAAATCAGAAAGAGTGTTGACCCTACTTGAAAAATACTGTGAGACTTCTGAGGGCTGCAAAGACATAAAGTGAAACAATACTATCTCATTCAACACCTGAGGCAGAGGCAAAGGACATTTTAAATCCATATCCTATATCTTGTATATACTGTACAGAAGTTGGCAGCTGAAGTTCATAAAGTCTTAATTCTGCAGTTCTCCCTGCAGAAGAATAAATTAAACCCTTACCTTAATCTCAGGTTAAAGTGATAGGCTATGGTAGGATGTTAAGTTTAATTAAGAAGGCACAACAACGGTTGTATTTACTAAGGATTCTTAGGAAACAACAACTGGCTGAGAGTCTACTGACTACCTTCTATCGGAGTTCAATTGAGAGTATATTATCCTACTGTCTCTGTGTATGGTTCTCGAGCTGCACAGTGGCAGAGAAAAAGGCAATTCAGAGGGTGATTAAGATGGCCCAAAACATCATTGGCTGCTCACTCCCCTCTTTGGAAGAATGGTATAGGAATAGATGTAAGAGGAAGATATTTAATATATTGAATGGCTCCTCTCATCCAGGACATCAGCTCTTTGAACTATTACCATCGAGAAGGAGATTCAGGTATTAAGAACAAGGACGACTAGATTTAAGAACAGTTTTTATCCAAGTGCAGTTTTGAGTTTGAATGCAGGGTCATAAGATTTTTGTGGAATTTAATGGCTGAGAGTAATGGGGTATTTACATTTTTAAATTGTATAGAGATTATTGTATGGTCTGTTGTGTTTAATTTTATTTTTCTTTCAATGGTGTTGTCCAGTTTTACTTGCGGAAAAGCACCTCATTTCGTTGCACCCGCTTGCGAGTGTAATGACAAATAAATTCTTATGTCTTATGTCTTAAGTCTTAAACTTATAAATTGTCAACTCTAGTTTACAGAATTATAGCAAAGGAAAATTAAAATTCAATCTCCAAATATTCCTCTCCTCAGAATCCATCTCCTCAGAGAGAATCTCAATATGAACCTAAAAAAAAGACAAAGAATAAGAATATTTCTCCTGTCATTCAAAACCCCACCACGCAGGCAAAGGAAACAAAAAACGAAAATGATCCAACTGCTGTACTTTCTAAGAGCTCTCCCACTCCTGAAATCAAATCACCACCTCTCAAAATAGAGAATATTCATGAGGCCTTCTGTCATACAACCTCAGAAGAGAAGAACACTGCAAAAAAGCTAGAGAGAGAGAAAATAAAGAATCCTGGTGCTGGTGGTGAAAAAGAAAACTTGGATATTAACAGGTATGTGAAAGTTAAACAGAGATAGTGGGTTATATTATTATATTATTCAATCTCCCTCCTCAGAGCCTTTCAGCTCTGCCCCAACTCTATGGAGCTATGAGGCCACCATGGAATTGGGACTTAACATTGCAGGTACACTAGTCTCCTCCATAAATGGGGAAGGCTCTTCAAAACGTAGCTATGGCACTCAAAAGCAGATAGTGAGACATACTATGGAACGGTGCCCCTGAATGCGTTTCAGAGATCTCCACATAATATACACACATTTATTCAAATATTGTTCTGAGATTGCTCACCAAAACTCCATTTATTGGCTGCTGGTAATGTGATGCCAAGTTCCATTAGTACATGGTTTCTGACTCTAACAAATATTCTTCTAAAGGGGTAGGTGAGATTTTGCTACGGCTGCAATACTGATAGTTCCACAAGCTATTATAATATTCCTAAGCTACTGAAGGAGAATGCAATGTCTTTTTTAATGTATAATTTATATTTAAACTTTTAAATAGGAAGATAAAAGCTAATAGTAAATAGGGAAGAAAAAAGACAAAGAAATCAAAAGCGGAAAAAGTGTTAAGAAAAGGGAAAAAGTTAAAGAAATGAATTCCTGTATCTTTCACAGCAGTGATAAATACTGTAAATATAAATAAAACAGTGGTAAATATTTTAACCTCTCTTTCTAAAGTTACATCATATTACTTTTTTCTATAATAGATCCTGTCTAAGCATCAAAATCATAAATCACAGGTTCATTTTTTTCCATTTTTACTCAAAAGGCTCATAAGAGACTTCCAGTCAGCACTCAATGTCTTTTCCCTAATCAAAGAAGCTAATTTATCTATTTCAGAAAATCTGCCTACTTCACAAACATTCCTCCATGATGGGAGACTTTCCATCTCCATACATACAAGTAATCTTGCTACTGTGTGTGATCAGATTGGAAATGTCTTCGATTGAATCATAATCTTTGAATCTTCTGTATCAAAGTATGCATTTGGATCCATTTTTAAAAACTTTTTATATGTCCATCAAGCATGATAAATGTCCTACCATATTTTCACATTTCCAAAATACATCTGAAGTGCCTTGTAGATAATTTCTATAGCATAATGTATGAATCATACACTAGTCTCCTCCATAAATGGGGAAGTCCCTCTTCTTTGAAATATAGCTGTAATGTGCCAAAGCAAACAGTGGTTATTAAGTTGTTAAGCTGGTAACAGTTAAATGAATTGGGCTTCCCCATTGGCTTTGCTTGTCTAAAGGTTGCCAAAGGTGATCACATGACCCCAGGACCCTGCAACCATTATAAATATGTGCCAGTTGCCAAGCCTCCACATTTTGATCATCTGACCATGAGGATGCTGCAATGGTCATAAGCGTGAAAAATGTTCACAAGTCCTTTTTTTCAGTGCTGTTATAACTTCTAATGGCCACTAAATCGGTTGTCAAAAACTACCTGTAATTGCAATACAAACAGAAACTCTTAAGATGTTCATTTACCTAACATCTCTTTATTTTGTATTTAACATTCACATTTGAAAGAACTAATAAGGGAAGGTTAGCAAGGCCAGTGATTTTTATTTAGTGCACTATATTTTACTTTTTGTTGCAATGGTGCAGATGGTTGTCAATTTTATTTTTTATTTTCTCTTTATATAAAAAAGTAAAGGTTCCCCTGCACATATGTGCTAGTCATTCCTGACTCTACTGGTAGTGCTCATCTCCATTTCAAAGCTGAAGAGCCAGAGCTGTCCAAAGACATTTCCGTGGTCATGTGGCCTTCATGACTAAATGCCTTCGAAGGCGCACGGAACGCTGTTACTTTCCCATTAAAGGTGGTCCCTATTTTTCTACTTGCATTTTTACATGCTTTCAAACTGCCAGGTTGGCAGAAGCTGGGACCAGTAATGGGAGCTCACTCTATTAAGTGGCGCTAGGGATTCAAATTGCTGAATCGCTGACCAATTGCTGAATTGCTGAGCCATCACGTCCCTTCTCTTTATATAGTTTGTGATTGAATCTTACCATGAATCATAAAACCAGAAAAGAGCGGGGGGGGGGGATTCTGTTTGTTGACTTAACAGAGAAAAGAGGAAAACCTCTGATGGTATTTAGCAATACATTTCTAATATTGCACGATTGTTCTTATTTCAGGAAACCAGATAGGAGGACTCAAAGCAGGTCTGGACATAGAGGTAAGAGATGATTAATGTGTTATTTTTTGTGCAAGGAAAATAAACCATTATTTTCTCTTAATCATTCCTCATTCTACATACAGGCATTGCCTAGGCAACAGTCATATATAAGCAACCAGAGCTAAATTATATTTCTTCTAGCAAAACCTTATGATAACTTCTGGTGTTATGACCATATTACACAGGTGCTTTATCAGCTTCATTGAATCACTATTCAATTTTAATTATAAATATTTTAATCTAGTTGCATGTTGTGATCATGTGATTACTTGCATATCCCATTTGTTTCTGGAAATTTTTATTTTATTACATATCAATTCATGCTTTTAATCATATCAGATTGAGCACCCTCTAAAGATTTGAACTTTAAAATGTAGGCTAACATTTTCTCATAAGAACAATATTAAAAACTCAAATGTTTGCCCCCCCAAAAAAATCCCCCCACTCAAATTCGAAGATTGAAAACTTGCTTGAAAATGTCCTTGTTCTGACATTATATCCAGCTCTTGTGGAAAATTTAGCTCTGGTTGGTCAAATTTTATCAAAAACTGTTCCAGTATAACACTGATTGAAAGAGGACTGTGTTTGTGTAGGAAGAAAATGATGTATATTGCATCCTCTGTTTCTAATTTTCATTGGATCCTTACAACCTTCAAACTAGGCATTTCACTAAAACAAGAAACAACCCTGAAGCTTCCCTCTTGAAACAACAAGATTAAGGCTGAACCTAAAGCAGCTTCACTCTGCACATCATTGTACAGCAATGTGCTGTACAATGGCAGCAAAGAAGAAAATAATAGAATGACTAACTACTATCTTCAATGACATTAACCAAACAGGTCACACAGTATCCCCTGGTGGTCCTTTCACTCACTGATACTAAAGCACAGAGCAGCCCCAGCTGACAAAATATCACTACCTCAGACAATGCTTCTCTGAGCACAAGGGAATCCTAGCTGATTGTTACTCTTTTTTAAGAATTGCAGTGAAATGAGATGAACTAAGGTATTATGAAGCATAGCAAGGAGACTGCCTGCCACTGCCTCCCTGATATATTAAGGAAATTGTCTGTCTAACAATTCCCAATGAATATATATAGACATGGAGTCAGTAGCCAATCAGTCATCAGTTAGATACATTGGGGTATCTAGTATACTCTACCAAATATAGGTATGTCCATCTCCCTTTTGGGGTATTGGGTTTGCATGAGGACAAATAGTGAAGGCTAGAAACCGAGAGAGTGTGAGTACTAGTCTTGCCTTGGACACAAAAACATTTGGGTGATCTTGAGCCATTCATAGTTTCTCAGCCCTAAGAAGAAAAAGGCAATGGCAAATCACTTCTGAAATTTTGCCAAGAAAACTGCAGTGACTTGTTCAGTCAGTCACCTGGAATCAAGACTGATTCAAAGGAACAACAACAACAAAAAAACACCATGCAAATCCCTTTGGTTTGTGATCAGTGCAATTTGCTCCTAGTTCAAGATAAATATTTGTTCCATTAAAGCCACAATGGAGAATGAAGTTTTCAAGGTAGGATGTTTTAGAAGGGACACAGACCTCATATTTATATAATGTATAATATACGTCATTGTGCACTGGTTCCAATCAGGGGTGGGATTCCACCGGTATAACAACCGGTTCAGTGATTGGATGCTTTGCACACACAAGTGCTTTGGGCACATGCGTGCCAAATGCACTCTCCGTGCACGCGCTCTGCATTTATAAAGCTCTAATACCTTCTACTGCAGTCCCTGTGAACAAAACAGCTGAGGCGCAGCAGTTCTGCTGTACAAATCAGCTATGCTCTAAAAAAAAAAGGAAATAAAGCATAGGAAAGAGCAGGGATGGGCGAGCGGGCCCACATGCTGGTCGCAGCAAACTGGTTTGCTGCCACCTGATCTTTGGAGCAAGGGATTCACCCAAACTGGTCCGAACTGGTAGAATCCCACCCCTGGTTCCAATCCTTCCTATTTGAACAATTTCAGTCAGATCTTGTAGGAGACTGGAGATCATGCCTTCAGGTCCTCCAATACTCTACTCACTCCCTTATTTCATTTAACATCTACATGAATTGTTGGGAGGCATCTTCCATGTAGAGAGCCCTGGAAGTTATCTTGGAGAAAATATTCAGAAGTCTTTAGGACAACAAGTGCTGAAGCTTGCTATAAACCCAGTAAAGTATTAGAAAAATACTCAGACCGATTCTCTCTCCCTCCCTCCAGTTGTGAGAGGAGGAAAAACACAGGAAATCATGCATGATTTTACTACTGTAGCCTATCTTAGTATAGATTAGTCTTCCTTTGGAGTTAGGTTCCTGATTTGACTGATAATACCCAATTTTGTACTTTAATCATGGACCAATCATCACCTGTGTCTAGATGGGGAAAAATAGGTTGAGCTCAACAGAAACAATACTGTTGACTAAGAAATTGATATTTCAGGATGATACTAATGAAAGCTTTAGGCATTGCTTCTTTATTAATATTTTAATAAAATACTATTTTTTAAAAGGAAACATGAGCAATAAAAAAATATTGCTGACCAGCTCTGGTCACTGCATTTGAGAAAGAGCATTGTATAACTAGAAAAGGTTTAAATAAGAAAAAGCAATTACAATGATTAGTGTTTTGAACAGGTTAGGGCTAGGTCTAAACTAATTGATCCTTTTTAACTTGAAATGAAAAAGAATAAGAGGGCACATGATATAAAATCATACATGGCATAGATAATCCAGATATAAAGAGGTTTATTTCCTTGTTTCACAATGATTAAACTCCGTCACCCATTGAAAATAAATATGTGAAGTATTAAGAAAAATAGAAAAAAAATTCTATTAAATGTAATGGAATTTACTGTTTGAAATAACAGCAGCCATTTTGGATGGTTTTGAAAGGACATTTCATGAAAGACCAGGTATTCAATAGCTATTAATAGCTGTTTATTACCTCCCAAATCATAAACAGAATACCGTACAGTACTAGTTGTGAGGGGGAGGGGAATAACAATGGAATATAACTATCTTTGGATTGTCAAATACAAGCAACAGCTGACCACATGATACAGAATGTTAAGCAGGATAAACCTGATCCAAACAGGCTTTTCTTATGTTTCTCTTATATTTTCTTATTTTTAAGAGGTAACCATGGCTTCCAGCTGTTGCTTGATGTAATAGGGCACATTCAGTGCACACATGGATAGAATGTGATGGACTAGATTCACTCCCCTGAGAAAACCTTTAAATTTCTCCCCGCAGTCACATACATGCCGCAGTACAAAATAAAAATGAAGTTTACTATCATTTCATGTCCATTATTTAATTTTCACTAAATGATAGATAGTTCCTGGATGTCCAATCCTGGAATCCAAAGTATTATAGCTTTGTTGTCCTAGTTCTAAAGTAGTCAAGGTGTTATGTCCCACTCCTCCTATGATAGAAACAACATAAAAATAACCACCCCCAAATAAAACTGTTCATTAAAAAAAATAAGCTTGCCCGAGAAAAGATATCTTCCTGTTCCTTCCTGGGTAGGAGTAGAAAGATATCGTGTTTAACATTTTATTTTCTTACTTTAGACAGTATTTGCCCACTATCTAAATGGACAAATTAAATTTGATTAACATATCAGGTTTAAGGGTTTTTTTTTATTTCTTTCATGTTTGACCTCCATGCAAATAGGATTTCTTCCCATTCATTACACTCAAATGCAACTCCTAGCAATCTATGTTGAGAGCAAGTCTTGTGAAGACTGTAAAGCATTTGAAGAAATTTTATACGCATAAGCACACTATCGTGCCTACCGCCCCTGTCCTATTGTCACCAATTATTCATACCTATTTCTATATTATACTTACATTTATTCTTATATCTATTATCTTGTAAGTGATTGACAAATCAAATCAAATAAATAAAATAAAAGAATATCAGACCATTACTAAAGCTCCAGATTCCAGGAAAAGCTTATTTGTCCCTCATATAAATGCTATGCTCTGCTCTATGCCATAACAGTATGGTCCCATATGTCTGAAATTAATGGTTGACTTTGAAAGCTATACAGCTCTATGAAAACTGAATTCCCCTCCCTACTTTCATGAATTTTCCATTCTGGTTCTGTAACAGTCTTGACTCATTCTTATCTTTATATAACAGCTATGTTCCATGACATTTTAGAGTTTAAGATCAAAAATTACAATAGTACCACTCATAATGAAAATAATTTTATTTTCATTTCATTTTCTTTATAATGCTTCCTTGTTTTTTATCGTCCATTCATTCCCTTCATTTCTTTCCCGCTCTTTCTGTGCCAAGATGAGGCCTTCTATCCCTCCTTTCCTTTGTGATCAGGCTCAGCTGGAGTTCTGTCTAAGTCTACTATTACCTAGGCCACACAGGGTGGGACAGACATTAGATGGCACCAGAGGGTTTGACGTTTTTTATCTCTTTGCTGCCATTAAACGATTATGTGCATTTTTAAAGTGAAGATATGATAGTATCTTTGTTGCCAACACTAAACTACTTGAGTGTTTTAAGATTTACCTTCTCCATGTAGATCTAAAAATAAGATCTTTTTATTCTCAATTCTTCTGGGAAAAGTTCTCTTAAAGAAACTAGAAGAAGGCTTTTCAACAGTAGATTTTACTTTCTACCCCCCAAATGTGTCTTAGTTTCACAGCTTTAAAGATACATGTAAAAACATTTATCTAAAAAAAGCTTTTATCAGCAGCTGGCTTTGAAATATAATTTCAATGGCTTCTAACAGGTTGCCCCCCTGCAAATTTAATGTCTTGTCAGCTCAAATATTTTTAACTTTTTAAAATGTAAAATGT